>NW_026778045.1:0-50476 GCF_028023285.1 Balaenoptera ricei
TTACTTCACACCATTATTGTGGTTGAATACATTGCTTACTTTTCATATGTTGAGCAACCTGAAATTTCTGGTGTAGAGATACTTGCTTATGGCATTATCCATTTAAAGTTCTGTTGGTTTCATGTTGCTATTATTGTGTGATAGATTTTTACGTTCCTATTTATAAGTTGTACTGGGGTAGTTTTCTTGTTTTTGTCCTTTATTTTTAAAATCTTTTTTAAAATAGTGGTTTTATTTCATTTTAATTATTTATTTATTTTGGCCACGTCCCATGGCTTGTGGGATCTTAGTTCCCCAGTCAGGGATCGAACCCGAGCCCTTGGCAGTGAAAGCACAGAGTCCTAACCACTGGGCCACCAGAGTATTCCCCAGTTTTCTTTTTCGAGATGTATTTGTATAATCTGATTAGACTTGGCTTGGTGGAAGTGGTTTGGAGGGTTAGCATTAGGGCTGGGGCTGGTGTGAGGGTTGGGGCTGTGTATGGTTTATGGCTGCTGTTATGGTTTAAGTTTTATGGTTAATGAGGTATTTATGGGTATGGTTAATGACTATATTTTATGGTTTGGTTATGGTTATGGTTTTGCTTATTGGTTAAGGTTTATGGTTTTGGTCTCAGGGTGTTAGGGTTCTGTGTTAGAGTGGGTGTTAGGGTATGGGTGAGAATTGGGGTACAGGTAGGATGCGGGTAGAGCATGGGTTAGGGTAAGGTACAGGTTTAGGGTACGGGTTAGGCTAAGGTTAGGTCAGGGCTTAGGGTCAGGATCAGAGTTTAGGGTTAGGGTCCATGTCAGGATTAGCGTCAAGGTTGAGCGAGGCCATTGTTTGCTGCTCCTCCAGTGCTGGATTCTCATTGATAGACGAATGAAATGTCTGCTCTGGTCACCCACTGTTTCAAATTGAGCTCAGCCTTAGTCAAGGGTTCTTAGGGCCTCAGAGGTCATGCAGGGTTTCCCTCCACCCTCCCTCCTGGGAAGGGTGATGCAGGCCCCACTCTGTCTGGGCAGCCCCAGGTCCAGCATGGCCCTGACATGCAGGATACTAAGTAGACGTGATGGAAGACTTGGTGCCTCAGTCTGCCAGCCCCCAGGTGCTGCCTTTTTTTTTTCCTTAATTAATTAATCCATTAATTAATTTTGGGCTGTGTTGGGTCTGCACTGCTGCCCGGAGGCTTTCTCTAGTTGCGGCGAGTGGGGGCTTCTCATTGCGGTGGCTTCTCTTGTTGCAGAGCACAGGCTCTAAGCGCGTGGGCTTCAGCAGTCGGGGCTCGCGGGTTCTAGAGCGCAGGCTCAGTAGTTGTGGTGCACGGGCTTAGTTGCTCCACAGCATGTGGTATCTTCCCGGACCAGGGCTCAAACCCGTGTCCCCTGCATTGGCAGGTGGATTCTTAACCACTGCGCCACCAGGGAAGTCTGGTGTTGCGTTCGTGAGGGCTGGTGGGGCCCTCCTGGGACTGGACGGATCCTTTGTTCCATCTGCACGGGTGTCCAAGCAGGTCTCAGGACAGCCCTTGGCCTCTGAGCATCCAGGCAGGCACCCACGTTCCTCCAGCTCGGGTTAGCCTTGGCCCCTGCAGCCCCCGTGGCCAATTACTGAGCTGATTGTGTCTTTACTCTTTCAAATGAAATCACTCTCTCCAGGTGGGCGAGAAGTTTACTTGTGAACTTGGGTAGGGTTAGGGGTTAGGGGTTAAGGGTTAGGGGTTAGGGTCAGGGTTAGGGCTAGGGCTAGGGCTAGGGGTTAGGGTTAGGCGTAGGGTTGGGTTAGGGTTAGGGTTTAGGTTTAGGGTTAGGGTTAGTGTTGGGTTAGGGTTACGGTTAAGGTAGGGTTAGGGTTGGGTTAGGGTTCGGGCTAGGGTTTAGGGTTAGGGTGTCCAGCCTTACGTCCCATTGAGCTGTGAGTGTAGATGTGGTCAGTCCAGTTGCATCACAGCCCCTGATTGAATTTTGTGAGAATTCCTCTCTCTCTCACTGTCTTTCTTTTTTTATAATTAATTTTTACAACGGGGTGTAGCTGATTTGCAATGTTGTGTTTCTTGGTGCTGTACATCCACCTGAGTCACTTACAGAGAGACATCAATAAGTTCTTTTCTAGTTTCTAGTAGTCAGATATATGTTTTTTCTGTGAATAGAGTGTGCTGAGTCCAGTTCCTTGAACCATGAGTATGTCTTGGCGATTACATTATTGGCGTATGGAACGGTATCTGTGCCAATTTCAACCTCCTGGTTTATGCATCACCGCACCACACTTTTCCCCTTAAGCAGCCGTAAGTGTGTTTTGTAAATGTGTGATGGTGTTCTGTTTGTAATTCAGTTCATGGTTGGCGATTTTTAGATTCCCTTTATAAGTGATATCTCATGATAAGTTTCTCTTGCTGTCTAACTTATTTCACTCTCAATGACCTTACATAAGTCCCCCTGAGTTGCTGCAACTGGCCTCATTTCATTGATTTCAGGGCTGAGTAATATTCCGTTGTGCTTAAGTACCAAATTTTCTTTCACCGTTTTTTCCTTCCAAGGACTATGAAGTTGTACCCAAGTCGAGGCTGTTGTAAACATAGCAGCAGTAAACGGGGTGCCTGCATCCTGTGGATTTTTGGTTTTGCCAACATATAGGCCCATGAGTGGAAGCGCCCTATGCTTTGTAGCTCTGTTTTTTAGATGCTTCAGGAAACACAGCACACTTCTCCAGAGTGGCCGTTGGCAATTTACATTCCCCCCTTCAGCGTAACAAGGCTCCCTTTTCTCCTCTCCTTGTCCTGCATATCTGGTTTTTACCCTTTGTGAGGATGGTCCTTTTTTCTGATTCGAAGTGATACCTCTCTGTAGTGTTGATTTGCATTGCCCGCTTCTTTGGTTGGGCAAAAAGGGCGTATGCGTTTTTCCTGAATATATTCTGGAAGTTAAATTTGAGAGACAGCTTTCTTTTTTAATTGATGAATTAATTAATTTATTTTTGGCTGTGTTGGGTCTTCGTTTCTGTGCGAAGGCTTTCTCTAGTTGTGGCAAGCGGGGGCCACTCTTCATCGCGGTGCGCGGGCCTCTCACTATCGCGGCCTCCCTTGTTGCGGAGCACAGGCTCCAGACGCGCAGGCTCAGGAGTTGTGGCTCACGGGGCTAGTTGCTCCGCGGCATGTGGGAGCTTCCCGGACCAGGGCTCGAACCCGTGTCCCCTGCGTTGGCAGGCAGATTCTCAACCACTGCGCCACCAGGGAAGCCCCTTGAATAGTTTTGTATTTAAAGTTTGTCTGTGGGGACTTCCCTGGTGACGCAGTGGTTAAGAGTCCGCCTGCCAATGCAGGGGACACGGGCTCGAGCCCTGGTCCGGGAAGCTCCCACATGCCGCAGAGCAACCAAGCCTGCGCGGCACAACTACTGAAGCCTGCGCGCCTAGAGCCCGTGCTCGCCCACAAGAGAAGCCACCGCAATGAGAAGCCCGTGCACCACAACGAAGAGTAGCCCCGCTCGACGCAACTAGAGCAAGCCCACATGCAGCAACGAAGACCCAATGCAGCCAGAGATAAATTATAAACTAAAATAAAATTTGCCTCTGAATAACTTTGAGTGAATTTGGTATAAGTTGTAAAGTTTGCATCTACATTCACTTCATTCCAAATGGTTTCCAATTAATTGTTCCTTAACTACTTTTAGAAAACTTTTGGGATAGAGACTCCATTTTCGTTTGAGTTTCCAGTTTAATGGATTCAGCAGTCCTGTCAGTAGGGCACGCTGCCTCCAGTGACCTGTGAGGGAGGCGCGGCCTGCACTTCCTGCACTGACCACAGGGTGGCGCCGAGTTCGCCTCTCTGACCCACAGCGCATGCTCGTTCCCTGCGAACTCGATTGTGAGGACAGCTGAGAGGAGTTGAGCCGCCTCAGGCGCGGGGGCGGGGGCGGGGGCGGGGGCGGGGGCCTTCGGGTAGGACGCCAGGCTCAGCGTCTCTGCTGAGAGGAGCTCGGTCTCCGTCTCCTCAGGACTCGCTGGGGTTTCGGCTTCAGGACAAAGTGGGGCTGCCTCCACGCTGACTAGGGAACTAGGTTTCCTGAGGACCCAGGTGATGCCTGAGGAAAAGGTGAAGAGACGGTGAGGAAAAGTGGGGAGAAGCTTCCTGTGGGCGACTGACCGTTGAGGGGGTCCGTCTTCGTGTGAGCGAGGGAGGGCTTGGCGTGGAAAGCTGGGTGTTTGGTCAGGTTTGTGTGCAGGGTAGCCAGCGTGAGTTATGGGGCGTCCAGTTTTCCCAGCACCATTTATCGTGGGGCGTGTCGTGCTCCTTGGTGTGTCCTTGGTCCCTGTGTCATAAATTCACCGACCCCGTCCGTGTGGGTTGAATTCTGGTCTCTCTGTCCTGTTCCTCTGGTCCCTGTGCCCGTTTTGAGCCAGTTCCACACTGTTTTGGTGACCGTAGCTTCTCAGCAGAGCGTGACGTCAGGGAGGGAGATGCCTCCAGCCCGTTCTCTTTTTTCAGGGTTTCTTTGGCTATTTGGGGTCCTTTGTGGTTCCCCACAGATATTAGGAGGATTTGCTCTATTTTGGGGGAAAATACCATGGAATTTGGGGAGGGATTGCATTCACTGTGTCCACTGCTTTGGGTAGCATGGATATTTTAACAATATTAATTGTTCCATTCCATGAGAACAGGATATCTTTCCATTTATTGGTGTGTTTTGCAATGTCTTCATCAATGTCTTCAAGTTTTCAGTGTGCAGGTCTTTCACCTCCTTGGTTGACTTTATTCCCAGGTATTTTGTTCTTTTTGAATGCAGTTGTAAATAGGGTTGCTTTGTTTCTCTTTCTGATGGTTCATTATTAGTGTTTAGAAAGGCAACTGATCTCTGTGTATTGATTTTGCAACTTTACTGAATTGATTTATTAGTTCTAATAGTTTTTTTGTGGAATGAAGTGGAAAATTGGAATTCAAAAATCCCACTGTTTCTACCATATCCAGGTCGTCCACAACACGGAGGACAGCGGCTCCTAATATAACCTTCCCACAGTGCCTCTAAATGACATGTGGACTTTGGGTGAACTGGATCTGGGTAAGGCTTGGCTTCTATATGGAAGTTTGATGTTTTCTCTGCTTTTCTGGCATGCTGTTGACATACATGATGTTTTGAAAAGTAATTGACTTTCCAGTAATTTCAAACATACAACTTTACATACATAAAAACAAGTCTCGTACCTTGATTAAATATACTCCTAAATATTGATGTTGACATTCTTAAAAATGGAATTGTTTTCATAAATTCTTTTTCAGATTATTTTTTGCCAGCGTATGCACATAAGATAGATTTTCATGAATTGATATTTTGTTCTATAACTTTGCTTATTAATGAGTTGATTAGCTCAAATAATTTCTTTGCTGATTATAGGTAGTCTTATATATAAGATGATGGGACCTATGTTCTGTGAAGAGACACGGTTTTAATTTTTCCATTCACCCATGGATGCCTTTTCTTTCTTTCCTCAAGATTCTGGGTAGAACTTCCAGTACACTGTTGAGTAACGGTGATGAAGGCCAGCTTCCTGGCCCTGTTCCTGATTTCAGGAGTAAATCTTTCAGTCTTTAACGTTGAGCATGATGTTTGCTGTGGCTTTTTGTACTACTCTTTTCCATATTGAGCAAATTTCCTTTTATTCCTGCTTTCTTGAGTGTTTTTCATGAAATAACACTGGATTTTCATTGTAGATGTTTTGCATTAATTGATATGATTATGTGTTTTTACTTCACACCATTATTGTGGTTGAATACATTGCTTACTTTTCATATGTTGAGCAACCTGAAATTTCTGGTGTAGAGATACTTGCTTATGGCATTATCCATTTAAAGTTCTGTTGGTTTCATGTTGCTATTATTGTGTGATAGATTTTTACGTTCCTATTTATAAGTTGTACTGGGGTAGTTTTCTTGTTTTTGTCCTTTATTTTTAAAATCTTTTTTAAAATAGTGGTTTTATTTCATTTTAATTATTTATTTATTTTGGCCACGTCCCATGGCTTGTGGGATCTTAGTTCCCCAGTCAGGGATCGAACCCGAGCCCTTGGCAGTGAAAGCACAGAGTCCTAACCACTGGGCCACCAGAGTATTCCCCAGTTTTCTTTTTCGAGATGTATTTGTATAATCTGATTAGACTTGGCTTGGTGGAAGTGGTTTGGAGGGTTAGCATTAGGGCTGGGGCTGGTGTGAGGGTTGGGGCTGTGTATGGTTTATGGCTGCTGTTATGGTTTAAGTTTTATGGTTAATGAGGTATTTATGGGTATGGTTAATGACTATATTTTATGGTTTGGTTATGGTTATGGTTTTGCTTATTGGTTAAGGTTTATGGTTTTGGTCTCAGGGTGTTAGGGTTCTGTGTTAGAGTGGGTGTTAGGGTATGGGTGAGAATTGGGGTACAGGTAGGATGCGGGTAGAGCATGGGTTAGGGTAAGGTACAGGTTTAGGGTACGGGTTAGGCTAAGGTTAGGTCAGGGCTTAGGGTCAGGATCAGAGTTTAGGGTTAGGGTCCATGTCAGGATTAGCGTCAAGGTTGAGCGAGGCCATTGTTTGCTGCTCCTCCAGTGCTGGATTCTCATTGATAGACGAATGAAATGTCTGCTCTGGTCACCCACTGTTTCAAATTGAGCTCAGCCTTAGTCAAGGGTTCTTAGGGCCTCAGAGGTCATGCAGGGTTTCCCTCCACCCTCCCTCCTGGGAAGGGTGATGCAGGCCCCACTCTGTCTGGGCAGCCCCAGGTCCAGCATGGCCCTGACATGCAGGATACTAAGTAGACGTGATGGAAGACTTGGTGCCTCAGTCTGCCAGCCCCCAGGTGCTGCCTTTTTTTTTTTTTCCTTAATTAATTAATCCATTAATTAATTTTGGGCTGTGTTGGGTCTGCACTGCTGCCCGGAGGCTTTCTCTAGTTGCGGCGAGTGGGGGCTTCTCATTGCGGTGGCTTCTCTTGTTGCAGAGCACAGGCTCTAAGCGCGTGGGCTTCAGCAGTCGGGGCTCGCGGGTTCTAGAGCGCAGGCTCAGTAGTTGTGGTGCACGGGCTTAGTTGCTCCACAGCATGTGGTATCTTCCCGGACCAGGGCTCAAACCCGTGTCCCCTGCATTGGCAGGTGGATTCTTAACCACTGCGCCACCAGGGAAGTCTGGTGTTGCGTTCGTGAGGGCTGGTGGGGCCCTCCTGGGACTGGACGGATCCTTTGTTCCATCTGCACGGGTGTCCAAGCAGGTCTCAGGACAGCCCTTGGCCTCTGAGCATCCAGGCAGGCACCCACGTTCCTCCAGCTCGGGTTAGCCTTGGCCCCTGCAGCCCCCGTGGCCAATTACTGAGCTGATTGTGTCTTTACTCTTTCAAATGAAATCACTCTCTCCAGGTGGGCGAGAAGTTTACTTGTGAACTTGGGTAGGGTTAGGGGTTAGGGGTTAAGGGTTAGGGGTTAGGGTCAGGGTTAGGGCTAGGGCTAGGGCTAGGGGTTAGGGTTAGGCGTAGGGTTGGGTTAGGGTTAGGGTTTAGGTTTAGGGTTAGGGTTAGTGTTGGGTTAGGGTTACGGTTAAGGTAGGGTTAGGGTTGGGTTAGGGTTCGGGCTAGGGTTTAGGGTTAGGGTGTCCAGCCTTACGTCCCATTGAGCTGTGAGTGTAGATGTGGTCAGTCCAGTTGCATCACAGCCCCTGATTGAATTTTGTGAGAATTCCTCTCTCTCTCACTGTCTTTCTTTTTTTATAATTAATTTTTACAACGGGGTGTAGCTGATTTGCAATGTTGTGTTTCTTGGTGCTGTACATCCACCTGAGTCACTTACAGAGAGACATCAATAAGTTCTTTTCTAGTTTCTAGTAGTCAGATATATGTTTTTTCTGTGAATAGAGTGTGCTGAGTCCAGTTCCTTGAACCATGAGTATGTCTTGGCGATTACATTATTGGCGTATGGAACGGTATCTGTGCCAATTTCAACCTCCTGGTTTATGCATCACCGCACCACACTTTTCCCCTTAAGCAGCCGTAAGTGTGTTTTGTAAATGTGTGATGGTGTTCTGTTTGTAATTCAGTTCATGGTTGGCGATTTTTAGATTCCCTTTATAAGTGATATCTCATGATAAGTTTCTCTTGCTGTCTAACTTATTTCACTCTCAATGACCTTACATAAGTCCCCCTGAGTTGCTGCAACTGGCCTCATTTCATTGATTTCAGGGCTGAGTAATATTCCGTTGTGCTTAAGTACCAAATTTTCTTTCACCGTTTTTTCCTTCCAAGGACTATGAAGTTGTACCCAAGTCGAGGCTGTTGTAAACATAGCAGCAGTAAACGGGGTGCCTGCATCCTGTGGATTTTTGGTTTTGCCAACATATAGGCCCATGAGTGGAAGCGCCCTATGCTTTGTAGCTCTGTTTTTTAGATGCTTCAGGAAACACAGCACACTTCTCCAGAGTGGCCGTTGGCAATTTACATTCCCCCCTTCAGCGTAACAAGGCTCCCTTTTCTCCTCTCCTTGTCCTGCATATCTGGTTTTTACCCTTTGTGAGGATGGTCCTTTTTTCTGATTCGAAGTGATACCTCTCTGTAGTGTTGATTTGCATTGCCCGCTTCTTTGGTTGGGCAAAAAGGGCGTATGCGTTTTTCCTGAATATATTCTGGAAGTTAAATTTGAGAGACAGCTTTCTTTTTTAATTGATGAATTAATTAATTTATTTTTGGCTGTGTTGGGTCTTCGTTTCTGTGCGAAGGCTTTCTCTAGTTGTGGCAAGCGGGGGCCACTCTTCATCGCGGTGCGCGGGCCTCTCACTATCGCGGCCTCCCTTGTTGCGGAGCACAGGCTCCAGACGCGCAGGCTCAGGAGTTGTGGCTCACGGGGCTAGTTGCTCCGCGGCATGTGGGAGCTTCCCGGACCAGGGCTCGAACCCGTGTCCCCTGCGTTGGCAGGCAGATTCTCAACCACTGCGCCACCAGGGAAGCCCCTTGAATAGTTTTGTATTTAAAGTTTGTCTGTGGGGACTTCCCTGGTGACGCAGTGGTTAAGAGTCCGCCTGCCAATGCAGGGGACACGGGCTCGAGCCCGGGTCCGGGAAGCTCCCACATGCCGCAGAGCAACCAAGCCTGCGCGGCACAACTACTGAAGCCTGCGCGCCTAGAGCCCGTGCTCGCCCACAAGAGAAGCCACCGCAATGAGAAGCCCGTGCACCACAACGAAGAGTAGCCCCGCTCGACGCAACTAGAGCAAGCCCACATGCAGCAACGAAGACCCAATGCAGCCAAACATAAATTATAAACTAAAATAAAATTTGCCTCTGAATAACTTTGAGTGAATTTGGTATAAGTTGTAAAGTTTGCATCTACATTCACTTCATTCCAAATGGTTTCCAATTAATTGTTCCTTAACTACTTTTAGAAAACTTTTGGGATAGAGACTCCATTTTCGTTTGAGTTTCCAGTTTAATGGATTCAGCAGTCCTGTCAGTAGGGCACGCTGCCTCCAGTGACCTGTGAGGGAGGCGCGGCCTGCACTTCCTGCACTGACCACAGGGTGGCGCCGAGTTCGCCTCTCTGACCCACAGCGCATGCTCGTTCCCTGCGAACTCGATTGTGAGGACAGCTGAGAGGAGTTGAGCCGCCTCAGGCGCGGGGGCGGGGGCGGGGGCCTTCGGGTAGGACGCCCGGCTCAGCGTCTCTGCTGAGAGGAGCTCGGTCTCCGTCTCCTCAGGACTCGCTGGGGTTTCGGCTTCAGGACAAAGTGGGGCTGCCTCCACGCTGACTAGGGAACTAGGTTTCCTGAGGACCCAGGTGATGCCTGAGGAAAAGGTGAAGAGACGGTGAGGAAAAGTGGGGAGAAGCTTCCTGTGGGCGACTGACCGTTGAGGGGGTCCGTCTTCGTGTGAGCGAGGGAGGGCTTGGCGTGGAAAGCTGGGTGTTTGGTCAGGTTTGTGTGCAGGGTAGCCAGCGTGAGTTACGGGGCGTCCAGTTTTCCCAGCACCATTTATCGTGGGGCGTGTCGCGCTCCTTGGTGTGTCCTTGGTCCCTGTGTCATAAATTCACCGACCCCGTCCGTGTGGGTTGAATTCTGGTCTCTCTGTCCTGTTCCTCTGGTCCCTGTGCCCGTTTTGAGCCAGTTCCACACTGTTTTGGTGACCGTAGCTTCTCAGCAGAGCGTGACGTCAGGGAGGGAGATGCCTCCAGCCCGTTCTCTTTTTTCAGGGTTTCTTTGGCTATTTGGGGTCCTTTGTGGTTCCCCACAGATATTAGGAGGATTTGCTCTATTTTGGGGGAAAATACCATGGAATTTGGGGAGGGATTGCATTCACTGTGTCCACTGCTTTGGGTAGCATGGATATTTTAACAATATTAATTGTTCCATTCCATGAGAACAGGATATCTTTCCATTTATTGGTGTGTTTTGCAATGTCTTCATCAATGTCTTCAAGTTTTCAGTGTGCAGGTCTTTCACCTCCTTGGTTGACTTTATTCCCAGGTATTTTGTTCTTTTTGAATGCAGTTGTAAATAGGGTTGCTTTGTTTCTCTTTCTGATGGTTCATTATTAGTGTTTAGAAAGGCAACTGATCTCTGTGTATTGATTTTGCAACTTTACTGAATTGATTTATTAGTTCTAATAGTTTTTTTGTGGAATGAAGTGGAAAATTGGAATTCAAAAATCCCACTGTTTCTACCATATCCAGGTCGTCCACAACACGGAGGACAGCGGCTCCTAATATAACCTTCCCACAGTGCCTCTAAATGACATGTGGACTTTGGGTGAACTGGATCTGGGTAAGGCTTGGCTTCTATATGGAAGTTTGATGTTTTCTCTGCTTTTCTGGCATGCTGTTGACATACATGATGTTTTGAAAAGTAATTGACTTTCCAGTAATTTCAAACATACAACTTTACATACATAAAAACAAGTCTCGTACCTTGATTAAATATACTCCTAAATATTGATGTTGACATTCTTAAAAATGGAATTGTTTTCATAAATTCTTTTTCAGATTATTTTTTGCCAGCGTATGCACATAAGATAGATTTTCATGAATTGATATTTTGTTCTATAACTTTGCTTATTAATGAGTTGATTAGCTCAAATAATTTCTTTGCTGATTATAGGTAGTCTTATATATAAGATGATGGGACCTATGTTCTGTGAAGAGACACGGTTTTAATTTTTCCATTCACCCATGGATGCCTTTTCTTTCTTTCCTCAAGATTCTGGGTAGAACTTCCAGTACACTGTTGAGTAACGGTGATGAAGGCCAGCTTCCTGGCCCTGTTCCTGATTTCAGGAGTAAATCTTTCAGTCTTTAACGTTGAGCATGATGTTTGCTGTGGCTTTTTGTACTACTCTTTTCCATATTGAGCAAATTTCCTTTTATTCCTGCTTTCTTGAGTGTTTTTCATGAAATAACACTGGATTTTCATTGTAGATGTTTTGCATTAATTGATATGATTATGTGTTTTTACTTCACACCATTATTGTGGTTGAATACATTGCTTACTTTTCATATGTTGAGCAACCTGAAATTTCTGGTGTAGAGATACTTGCTTATGGCATTATCCATTTAAAGTTCTGTTGGTTTCATGTTGCTATTATTGTGTGATAGATTTTTACGTTCCTATTTATAAGTTGTACTGGGGTAGTTTTCTTGTTTTTGTCCTTTATTTTTAAAATCTTTTTTAAAATAGTGGTTTTATTTCATTTTAATTATTTATTTATTTTGGCCACGTCCCATGGCTTGTGGGATCTTAGTTCCCCAGTCAGGGATCGAACCCGAGCCCTTGGCAGTGAAAGCACAGAGTCCTAACCACTGGGCCACCAGAGTATTCCCCAGTTTTCTTTTTCGAGATGTATTTGTATAATCTGATTAGACTTGGCTTGGTGGAAGTGGTTTGGAGGGTTAGCATTAGGGCTGGGGCTGGTGTGAGGGTTGGGGCTGTGTATGGTTTATGGCTGCTGTTATGGTTTAAGTTTTATGGTTAATGAGGTATTTATGGGTATGGTTAATGACTATATTTTATGGTTTGGTTATGGTTATGGTTTTGCTTATTGGTTAAGGTTTATGGTTTTGGTCTCAGGGTGTTAGGGTTCTGTGTTAGAGTGGGTGTTAGGGTATGGGTGAGAATTGGGGTACAGGTAGGATGCGGGTAGAGCATGGGTTAGGGTAAGGTACAGGTTTAGGGTACGGGTTAGGCTAAGGTTAGGTCAGGGCTTAGGGTCAGGATCAGAGTTTAGGGTTAGGGTCCATGTCAGGATTAGCGTCAAGGTTGAGCGAGGCCATTGTTTGCTGCTCCTCCAGTGCTGGATTCTCATTGATAGACGAATGAAATGTCTGCTCTGGTCACCCACTGTTTCAAATTGAGCTCAGCCTTAGTCAAGGGTTCTTAGGGCCTCAGAGGTCATGCAGGGTTTCCCTCCACCCTCCCTCCTGGGAAGGGTGATGCAGGCCCCACTCTGTCTGGGCAGCCCCAGGTCCAGCATGGCCCTGACATGCAGGATACTAAGTAGACGTGATGGAAGACTTGGTGCCTCAGTCTGCCAGCCCCCAGGTGCTGCCTTTTTTTTTTTTTCCTTAATTAATTAATCCATTAATTAATTTTGGGCTGTGTTGGGTCTGCACTGCTGCCCGGAGGCTTTCTCTAGTTGCGGCGAGTGGGGGCTTCTCATTGCGGTGGCTTCTCTTGTTGCAGAGCACAGGCTCTAAGCGCGTGGGCTTCAGCAGTCGGGGCTCGCGGGTTCTAGAGCGCAGGCTCAGTAGTTGTGGTGCACGGGCTTAGTTGCTCCACAGCATGTGGTATCTTCCCGGACCAGGGCTCAAACCCGTGTCCCCTGCATTGGCAGGTGGATTCTTAACCACTGCGCCACCAGGGAAGTCTGGTGTTGCGTTCGTGAGGGCTGGTGGGGCCCTCCTGGGACTGGACGGATCCTTTGTTCCATCTGCACGGGTGTCCAAGCAGGTCTCAGGACAGCCCTTGGCCTCTGAGCATCCAGGCAGGCACCCACGTTCCTCCAGCTCGGGTTAGCCTTGGCCCCTGCAGCCCCCGTGGCCAATTACTGAGCTGATTGTGTCTTTACTCTTTCAAATGAAATCACTCTCTCCAGGTGGGCGAGAAGTTTACTTGTGAACTTGGGTAGGGTTAGGGGTTAGGGGTTAAGGGTTAGGGGTTAGGGTCAGGGTTAGGGCTAGGGCTAGGGCTAGGGGTTAGGGTTAGGCGTAGGGTTGGGTTAGGGTTAGGGTTTAGGTTTAGGGTTAGGGTTAGTGTTGGGTTAGGGTTACGGTTAAGGTAGGGTTAGGGTTGGGTTAGGGTTCGGGCTAGGGTTTAGGGTTAGGGTGTCCAGCCTTACGTCCCATTGAGCTGTGAGTGTAGATGTGGTCAGTCCAGTTGCATCACAGCCCCTGATTGAATTTTGTGAGAATTCCTCTCTCTCTCACTGTCTTTCTTTTTTTATAATTAATTTTTACAACGGGGTGTAGCTGATTTGCAATGTTGTGTTTCTTGGTGCTGTACATCCACCTGAGTCACTTACAGAGAGACATCAATAAGTTCTTTTCTAGTTTCTAGTAGTCAGATATATGTTTTTTCTGTGAATAGAGTGTGCTGAGTCCAGTTCCTTGAACCATGAGTATGTCTTGGCGATTACATTATTGGCGTATGGAACGGTATCTGTGCCAATTTCAACCTCCTGGTTTATGCATCACCGCACCACACTTTTCCCCTTAAGCAGCCGTAAGTGTGTTTTGTAAATGTGTGATGGTGTTCTGTTTGTAATTCAGTTCATGGTTGGCGATTTTTAGATTCCCTTTATAAGTGATATCTCATGATAAGTTTCTCTTGCTGTCTAACTTATTTCACTCTCAATGACCTTACATAAGTCCCCCTGAGTTGCTGCAACTGGCCTCATTTCATTGATTTCAGGGCTGAGTAATATTCCGTTGTGCTTAAGTACCAAATTTTCTTTCACCGTTTTTTCCTTCCAAGGACTATGAAGTTGTACCCAAGTCGAGGCTGTTGTAAACATAGCAGCAGTAAACGGGGTGCCTGCATCCTGTGGATTTTTGGTTTTGCCAACATATAGGCCCATGAGTGGAAGCGCCCTATGCTTTGTAGCTCTGTTTTTTAGATGCTTCAGGAAACACAGCACACTTCTCCAGAGTGGCCGTTGGCAATTTACATTCCCCCCTTCAGCGTAACAAGGCTCCCTTTTCTCCTCTCCTTGTCCTGCATATCTGGTTTTTACCCTTTGTGAGGATGGTCCTTTTTTCTGATTCGAAGTGATACCTCTCTGTAGTGTTGATTTGCATTGCCCGCTTCTTTGGTTGGGCAAAAAGGGCGTATGCGTTTTTCCTGAATATATTCTGGAAGTTAAATTTGAGAGACAGCTTTCTTTTTTAATTGATGAATTAATTAATTTATTTTTGGCTGTGTTGGGTCTTCGTTTCTGTGCGAAGGCTTTCTCTAGTTGTGGCAAGCGGGGGCCACTCTTCATCGCGGTGCGCGGGCCTCTCACTATCGCGGCCTCCCTTGTTGCGGAGCACAGGCTCCAGACGCGCAGGCTCAGGAGTTGTGGCTCACGGGGCTAGTTGCTCCGCGGCATGTGGGAGCTTCCCGGACCAGGGCTCGAACCCGTGTCCCCTGCGTTGGCAGGCAGATTCTCAACCACTGCGCCACCAGGGAAGCCCCTTGAATAGTTTTGTATTTAAAGTTTGTCTGTGGGGACTTCCCTGGTGACGCAGTGGTTAAGAGTCCGCCTGCCAATGCAGGGGACACGGGCTCGAGCCCGGGTCCGGGAAGCTCCCACATGCCGCAGAGCAACCAAGCCTGCGCGGCACAACTACTGAAGCCTGCGCGCCTAGAGCCCGTGCTCGCCCACAAGAGAAGCCACCGCAATGAGAAGCCCGTGCACCACAACGAAGAGTAGCCCCGCTCGACGCAACTAGAGCAAGCCCACATGCAGCAACGAAGACCCAATGCAGCCAAACATAAATTATAAACTAAAATAAAATTTGCCTCTGAATAACTTTGAGTGAATTTGGTATAAGTTGTAAAGTTTGCATCTACATTCACTTCATTCCAAATGGTTTCCAATTAATTGTTCCTTAACTACTTTTAGAAAACTTTTGGGATAGAGACTCCATTTTCGTTTGAGTTTCCAGTTTAATGGATTCAGCAGTCCTGTCAGTAGGGCACGCTGCCTCCAGTGACCTGTGAGGGAGGCGCGGCCTGCACTTCCTGCACTGACCACAGGGTGGCGCCGAGTTCGCCTCTCTGACCCACAGCGCATGCTCGTTCCCTGCGAACTCGATTGTGAGGACAGCTGAGAGGAGTTGAGCCGCCTCAGGCGCGGGGGCGGGGGCGGGGGCCTTCGGGTAGGACGCCCGGCTCAGCGTCTCTGCTGAGAGGAGCTCGGTCTCCGTCTCCTCAGGACTCGCTGGGGTTTCGGCTTCAGGACAAAGTGGGGCTGCCTCCACGCTGACTAGGGAACTAGGTTTCCTGAGGACCCAGGTGATGCCTGAGGAAAAGGTGAAGAGACGGTGAGGAAAAGTGGGGAGAAGCTTCCTGTGGGCGACTGACCGTTGAGGGGGTCCGTCTTCGTGTGAGCGAGGGAGGGCTTGGCGTGGAAAGCTGGGTGTTTGGTCAGGTTTGTGTGCAGGGTAGCCAGCGTGAGTTACGGGGCGTCCAGTTTTCCCAGCACCATTTATCGTGGGGCGTGTCGCGCTCCTTGGTGTGTCCTTGGTCCCTGTGTCATAAATTCACCGACCCCGTCCGTGTGGGTTGAATTCTGGTCTCTCTGTCCTGTTCCTCTGGTCCCTGTGCCCGTTTTGAGCCAGTTCCACACTGTTTTGGTGACCGTAGCTTCTCAGCAGAGCGTGACGTCAGGGAGGGAGATGCCTCCAGCCCGTTCTCTTTTTTCAGGGTTTCTTTGGCTATTTGGGGTCCTTTGTGGTTCCCCACAGATATTAGGAGGATTTGCTCTATTTTGGGGGAAAATACCATGGAATTTGGGGAGGGATTGCATTCACTGTGTCCACTGCTTTGGGTAGCATGGATATTTTAACAATATTAATTGTTCCATTCCATGAGAACAGGATATCTTTCCATTTATTGGTGTGTTTTGCAATGTCTTCATCAATGTCTTCAAGTTTTCAGTGTGCAGGTCTTTCACCTCCTTGGTTGACTTTATTCCCAGGTATTTTGTTCTTTTTGAATGCAGTTGTAAATAGGGTTGCTTTGTTTCTCTTTCTGATGGTTCATTATTAGTGTTTAGAAAGGCAACTGATCTCTGTGTATTGATTTTGCAACTTTACTGAATTGATTTATTAGTTCTAATAGTTTTTTTGTGGAATGAAGTGGAAAATTGGAATTCAAAAATCCCACTGTTTCTACCATATCCAGGTCGTCCACAACACGGAGGACAGCGGCTCCTAATATAACCTTCCCACAGTGCCTCTAAATGACATGTGGACTTTGGGTGAACTGGATCTGGGTAAGGCTTGGCTTCTATATGGAAGTTTGATGTTTTCTCTGCTTTTCTGGCATGCTGTTGACATACATGATGTTTTGAAAAGTAATTGACTTTCCAGTAATTTCAAACATACAACTTTACATACATAAAAACAAGTCTCGTACCTTGATTAAATATACTCCTAAATATTGATGTTGACATTCTTAAAAATGGAATTGTTTTCATAAATTCTTTTTCAGATTATTTTTTGCCAGCGTATGCACATAAGATAGATTTTCATGAATTGATATTTTGTTCTATAACTTTGCTTATTAATGAGTTGATTAGCTCAAATAATTTCTTTGCTGATTATAGGTAGTCTTATATATAAGATGATGGGACCTATGTTCTGTGAAGAGACACGGTTTTAATTTTTCCATTCACCCATGGATGCCTTTTCTTTCTTTCCTCAAGATTCTGGGTAGAACTTCCAGTACACTGTTGAGTAATGGTGATGAAGGCCAGCTTCCTGGCCCTGTTCCTGATTTCAGGAGTAAATCTTTCAGTCTTTAACGTTGAGCATGATGTTTGCTGTGGCTTTTTGTACTACTCTTTTCCATATTGAGCAAATTTCCTTTTATTCCTGCTTTCTTGAGTGTTTTTCATGAAATAACACTGGATTTTCATTGTAGATGTTTTGCATTAATTGATATGATTATGTGTTTTTACTTCACACCATTATTGTGGTTGAATACATTGCTTACTTTTCATATGTTGAGCAACCTGAAATTTCTGGTGTAGAGATACTTGCTTATGGCATTATCCATTTAAAGTTCTGTTGGTTTCATGTTGCTATTATTGTGTGATAGATTTTTACGTTCCTATTTATAAGTTGTACTGGGGTAGTTTTCTTGTTTTTGTCCTTTATTTTTAAAATCTTTTTTAAAATAGTGGTTTTATTTCATTTTAATTATTTATTTATTTTGGCCACGTCCCATGGCTTGTGGGATCTTAGTTCCCCAGTCAGGGATCGAACCCGAGCCCTTGGCAGTGAAAGCACAGAGTCCTAACCACTGGGCCACCAGAGTATTCCCCAGTTTTCTTTTTCGAGATGTATTTGTATAATCTGATTAGACTTGGCTTGGTGGAAGTGGTTTGGAGGGTTAGCATTAGGGCTGGGGCTGGTGTGAGGGTTGGGGCTGTGTATGGTTTATGGCTGCTGTTATGGTTTAAGTTTTATGGTTAATGAGGTATTTATGGGTATGGTTAATGACTATATTTTATGGTTTGGTTATGGTTATGGTTTTGCTTATTGGTTAAGGTTTATGGTTTTGGTCTCAGGGTGTTAGGGTTCTGTGTTAGAGTGGGTGTTAGGGTATGGGTGAGAATTGGGGTACAGGTAGGATGCGGGTAGAGCATGGGTTAGGGTAAGGTACAGGTTTAGGGTACGGGTTAGGCTAAGGTTAGGTCAGGGCTTAGGGTCAGGATCAGAGTTTAGGGTTAGGGTCCATGTCAGGATTAGCGTCAAGGTTGAGCGAGGCCATTGTTTGCTGCTCCTCCAGTGCTGGATTCTCATTGATAGACGAATGAAATGTCTGCTCTGGTCACCCACTGTTTCAAATTGAGCTCAGCCTTAGTCAAGGGTTCTTAGGGCCTCAGAGGTCATGCAGGGTTTCCCTCCACCCTCCCTCCTGGGAAGGGTGATGCAGGCCCCACTCTGTCTGGGCAGCCCCAGGTCCAGCATGGCCCTGACATGCAGGATACTAAGTAGACGTGATGGAAGACTTGGTGCCTCAGTCTGCCAGCCCCCAGGTGCTGCCTTTTTTTTTTTTTCCTTAATTAATTAATCCATTAATTAATTTTGGGCTGTGTTGGGTCTGCACTGCTGCCCGGAGGCTTTCTCTAGTTGCGGCGAGTGGGGGCTTCTCATTGCGGTGGCTTCTCTTGTTGCAGAGCACAGGCTCTAAGCGCGTGGGCTTCAGCAGTCGGGGCTCGCGGGTTCTAGAGCGCAGGCTCAGTAGTTGTGGTGCACGGGCTTAGTTGCTCCACAGCATGTGGTATCTTCCCGGACCAGGGCTCAAACCCGTGTCCCCTGCATTGGCAGGTGGATTCTTAACCACTGCGCCACCAGGGAAGTCTGGTGTTGCGTTCGTGAGGGCTGGTGGGGCCCTCCTGGGACTGGACGGATCCTTTGTTCCATCTGCACGGGTGTCCAAGCAGGTCTCAGGACAGCCCTTGGCCTCTGAGCATCCAGGCAGGCACCCACGTTCCTCCAGCTCGGGTTAGCCTTGGCCCCTGCAGCCCCCGTGGCCAATTACTGAGCTGATTGTGTCTTTACTCTTTCAAATGAAATCACTCTCTCCAGGTGGGCGAGAAGTTTACTTGTGAACTTGGGTAGGGTTAGGGGTTAGGGGTTAAGGGTTAGGGGTTAGGGTCAGGGTTAGGGCTAGGGCTAGGGCTAGGGGTTAGGGTTAGGCGTAGGGTTGGGTTAGGGTTAGGGTTTAGGTTTAGGGTTAGGGTTAGTGTTGGGTTAGGGTTACGGTTAAGGTAGGGTTAGGGTTGGGTTAGGGTTCGGGCTAGGGTTTAGGGTTAGGGTGTCCAGCCTTACGTCCCATTGAGCTGTGAGTGTAGATGTGGTCAGTCCAGTTGCATCACAGCCCCTGATTGAATTTTGTGAGAATTCCTCTCTCTCTCACTGTCTTTCTTTTTTTATAATTAATTTTTACAACGGGGTGTAGCTGATTTGCAATGTTGTGTTTCTTGGTGCTGTACATCCACCTGAGTCACTTACAGAGAGACATCAATAAGTTCTTTTCTAGTTTCTAGTAGTCAGATATATGTTTTTTCTGTGAATAGAGTGTGCTGAGTCCAGTTCCTTGAACCATGAGTATGTCTTGGCGATTACATTATTGGCGTATGGAACGGTATCTGTGCCAATTTCAACCTCCTGGTTTATGCATCACCGCACCACACTTTTCCCCTTAAGCAGCCGTAAGTGTGTTTTGTAAATGTGTGATGGTGTTCTGTTTGTAATTCAGTTCATGGTTGGCGATTTTTAGATTCCCTTTATAAGTGATATCTCATGATAAGTTTCTCTTGCTGTCTAACTTATTTCACTCTCAATGACCTTACATAAGTCCCCCTGAGTTGCTGCAACTGGCCTCATTTCATTGATTTCAGGGCTGAGTAATATTCCGTTGTGCTTAAGTACCAAATTTTCTTTCACCGTTTTTTCCTTCCAAGGACTATGAAGTTGTACCCAAGTCGAGGCTGTTGTAAACATAGCAGCAGTAAACGGGGTGCCTGCATCCTGTGGATTTTTGGTTTTGCCAACATATAGGCCCATGAGTGGAAGCGCCCTATGCTTTGTAGCTCTGTTTTTTAGATGCTTCAGGAAACACAGCACACTTCTCCAGAGTGGCCGTTGGCAATTTACATTCCCCCCTTCAGCGTAACAAGGCTCCCTTTTCTCCTCTCCTTGTCCTGCATATCTGGTTTTTACCCTTTGTGAGGATGGTCCTTTTTTCTGATTCGAAGTGATACCTCTCTGTAGTGTTGATTTGCATTGCCCGCTTCTTTGGTTGGGCAAAAAGGGCGTATGCGTTTTTCCTGAATATATTCTGGAAGTTAAATTTGAGAGACAGCTTTCTTTTTTAATTGATGAATTAATTAATTTATTTTTGGCTGTGTTGGGTCTTCGTTTCTGTGCGAAGGCTTTCTCTAGTTGTGGCAAGCGGGGGCCACTCTTCATCGCGGTGCGCGGGCCTCTCACTATCGCGGCCTCCCTTGTTGCGGAGCACAGGCTCCAGACGCGCAGGCTCAGGAGTTGTGGCTCACGGGGCTAGTTGCTCCGCGGCATGTGGGAGCTTCCCGGACCAGGGCTCGAACCCGTGTCCCCTGCGTTGGCAGGCAGATTCTCAACCACTGCGCCACCAGGGAAGCCCCTTGAATAGTTTTGTATTTAAAGTTTGTCTGTGGGGACTTCCCTGGTGACGCAGTGGTTAAGAGTCCGCCTGCCAATGCAGGGGACACGGGCTCGAGCCCTGGTCCGGGAAGCTCCCACATGCCGCAGAGCAACCAAGCCTGCGCGGCACAACTACTGAAGCCTGCGCGCCTAGAGCCCGTGCTCGCCCACAAGAGAAGCCACCGCAATGAGAAGCCCGTGCACCACAACGAAGAGTAGCCCCGCTCGACGCAACTAGAGCAAGCCCACATGCAGCAACGAAGACCCAATGCAGCCAAAGATAAATTATAAACTAAAATAAAATTTGCCTCTGAATAACTTTGAGTGAATTTGGTATAAGTTGTAAAGTTTGCATCTACATTCACTTCATTCCAAATGGTTTCCAATTAATTGTTCCTTAACTACTTTTAGAAAACTTTTGGGATAGAGACTCCATTTTCGTTTGAGTTTCCAGTTTAATGGATTCAGCAGTCCTGTCAGTAGGGCACGCTGCCTCCAGTGACCTGTGAGGGAGGCGCGGCCTGCACTTCCTGCACTGACCACAGGGTGGCGCCGAGTTCGCCTCTCTGACCCACAGCGCATGCTCGTTCCCTGCGAACTCGATTGTGAGGACAGCTGAGAGGAGTTGAGCCGCCTCAGGCGCGGGGGCGGGGGCGGGGGCGGGGGCGGGGGCCTTCGGGTAGGACGCCCGGCTCAGCGTCTCTGCTGAGAGGAGCTCGGTCTCCGTCTCCTCAGGACTCGCTGGGGTTTCGGCTTCAGGACAAAGTGGGGCTGCCTCCACGCTGACTAGGGAACTAGGTTTCCTGAGGACCCAGGTGATGCCTGAGGAAAAGGTGAAGAGACGGTGAGGAAAAGTGGGGAGAAGCTTCCTGTGGGCGACTGACCGTTGAGGGGGTCCGTCTTCGTGTGAGCGAGGGAGGGCTTGGCGTGGAAAGCTGGGTGTTTGGTCAGGTTTGTGTGCAGGGTAGCCAGCGTGAGTTATGGGGCGTCCAGTTTTCCCAGCACCATTTATCGTGGGGCGTGTCGTGCTCCTTGGTGTGTCCTTGGTCCCTGTGTCATAAATTCACCGACCCCGTCCGTGTGGGTTGAATTCTGGTCTCTCTGTCCTGTTCCTCTGGTCCCTGTGCCCGTTTTGAGCCAGTTCCACACTGTTTTGGTGACCGTAGCTTCTCAGCAGAGCGTGACGTCAGGGAGGGAGATGCCTCCAGCCCGTTCTCTTTTTTCAGGGTTTCTTTGGCTATTTGGGGTCCTTTGTGGTTCCCCACAGATATTAGGAGGATTTGCTCTATTTTGGGGGAAAATACCATGGAATTTGGGGAGGGATTGCATTCACTGTGTCCACTGCTTTGGGTAGCATGGATATTTTAACAATATTAATTGTTCCATTCCATGAGAACAGGATATCTTTCCATTTATTGGTGTGTTTTGCAATGTCTTCATCAATGTCTTCAAGTTTTCAGTGTGCAGGTCTTTCACCTCCTTGGTTGACTTTATTCCCAGGTATTTTGTTCTTTTTGAATGCAGTTGTAAATAGGGTTGCTTTGTTTCTCTTTCTGATGGTTCATTATTAGTGTTTAGAAAGGCAACTGATCTCTGTGTATTGATTTTGCAACTTTACTGAATTGATTTATTAGTTCTAATAGTTTTTTTGTGGAATGAAGTGGAAAATTGGAATTCAAAAATCCCACTGTTTCTACCATATCCAGGTCGTCCACAACACGGAGGACAGCGGCTCCTAATATAACCTTCCCACAGTGCCTCTAAATGACATGTGGACTTTGGGTGAACTGGATCTGGGTAAGGCTTGGCTTCTATATGGAAGTTTGATGTTTTCTCTGCTTTTCTGGCATGCTGTTGACATACATGATGTTTTGAAAAGTAATTGACTTTCCAGTAATTTCAAACATACAACTTTACATACATAAAAACAAGTCTCGTACCTTGATTAAATATACTCCTAAATATTGATGTTGACATTCTTA
The DNA here is from genome assembly GCF_028023285.1 of Balaenoptera ricei. Lineage (NCBI taxonomy): Eukaryota > Metazoa > Chordata > Mammalia > Artiodactyla > Balaenopteridae > Balaenoptera > Balaenoptera ricei. The sequence goes on from NW_026778045.1 coordinate 22,352, forward strand.
AAAATGGAATTGTTTTCATAAATTCTTTTTCAGATTATTTTTTGCCAGCGTATGCACATAAGATAGATTTTCATGAATTGATATTTTGTTCTATAACTTTGCTTATTAATGAGTTGATTAGCTCAAATAATTTCTTTGCTGATTATAGGTAGTCTTATATATAAGATGATGGGACCTATGTTCTGTGAAGAGACACGGTTTTAATTTTTCCATTCACCCATGGATGCCTTTTCTTTCTTTCCTCAAGATTCTGGGTAGAACTTCCAGTACACTGTTGAGTAACGGTGATGAAGGCCAGCTTCCTGGCCCTGTTCCTGATTTCAGGAGTAAATCTTTCAGTCTTTAACGTTGAGCATGATGTTTGCTGTGGCTTTTTGTACTACTCTTTTCCATATTGAGCAAATTTCCTTTTATTCCTGCTTTCTTGAGTGTTTTTCATGAAATAACACTGGATTTTCATTGTAGATGTTTTGCATTAATTGATATGATTATGTGTTTTTACTTCACACCATTATTGTGGTTGAATACATTGCTTACTTTTCATATGTTGAGCAACCTGAAATTTCTGGTGTAGAGATACTTGCTTATGGCATTATCCATTTAAAGTTCTGTTGGTTTCATGTTGCTATTATTGTGTGATAGATTTTTACGTTCCTATTTATAAGTTGTACTGGGGTAGTTTTCTTGTTTTTGTCCTTTATTTTTAAAATCTTTTTTAAAATAGTGGTTTTATTTCATTTTAATTATTTATTTATTTTGGCCACGTCCCATGGCTTGTGGGATCTTAGTTCCCCAGTCAGGGATCGAACCCGAGCCCTTGGCAGTGAAAGCACAGAGTCCTAACCACTGGGCCACCAGAGTATTCCCCAGTTTTCTTTTTCGAGATGTATTTGTATAATCTGATTAGACTTGGCTTGGTGGAAGTGGTTTGGAGGGTTAGCATTAGGGCTGGGGCTGGTGTGAGGGTTGGGGCTGTGTATGGTTTATGGCTGCTGTTATGGTTTAAGTTTTATGGTTAATGAGGTATTTATGGGTATGGTTAATGACTATATTTTATGGTTTGGTTATGGTTATGGTTTTGCTTATTGGTTAAGGTTTATGGTTTTGGTCTCAGGGTGTTAGGGTTCTGTGTTAGAGTGGGTGTTAGGGTATGGGTGAGAATTGGGGTACAGGTAGGATGCGGGTAGAGCATGGGTTAGGGTAAGGTACAGGTTTAGGGTACGGGTTAGGCTAAGGTTAGGTCAGGGCTTAGGGTCAGGATCAGAGTTTAGGGTTAGGGTCCATGTCAGGATTAGCGTCAAGGTTGAGCGAGGCCATTGTTTGCTGCTCCTCCAGTGCTGGATTCTCATTGATAGACGAATGAAATGTCTGCTCTGGTCACCCACTGTTTCAAATTGAGCTCAGCCTTAGTCAAGGGTTCTTAGGGCCTCAGAGGTCATGCAGGGTTTCCCTCCACCCTCCCTCCTGGGAAGGGTGATGCAGGCCCCACTCTGTCTGGGCAGCCCCAGGTCCAGCATGGCCCTGACATGCAGGATACTAAGTAGACGTGATGGAAGACTTGGTGCCTCAGTCTGCCAGCCCCCAGGTGCTGCCTTTTTTTTTTTTTCCTTAATTAATTAATCCATTAATTAATTTTGGGCTGTGTTGGGTCTGCACTGCTGCCCGGAGGCTTTCTCTAGTTGCGGCGAGTGGGGGCTTCTCATTGCGGTGGCTTCTCTTGTTGCAGAGCACAGGCTCTAAGCGCGTGGGCTTCAGCAGTCGGGGCTCGCGGGTTCTAGAGCGCAGGCTCAGTAGTTGTGGTGCACGGGCTTAGTTGCTCCACAGCATGTGGTATCTTCCCGGACCAGGGCTCAAACCCGTGTCCCCTGCATTGGCAGGTGGATTCTTAACCACTGCGCCACCAGGGAAGTCTGGTGTTGCGTTCGTGAGGGCTGGTGGGGCCCTCCTGGGACTGGACGGATCCTTTGTTCCATCTGCACGGGTGTCCAAGCAGGTCTCAGGACAGCCCTTGGCCTCTGAGCATCCAGGCAGGCACCCACGTTCCTCCAGCTCGGGTTAGCCTTGGCCCCTGCAGCCCCCGTGGCCAATTACTGAGCTGATTGTGTCTTTACTCTTTCAAATGAAATCACTCTCTCCAGGTGGGCGAGAAGTTTACTTGTGAACTTGGGTAGGGTTAGGGGTTAGGGGTTAAGGGTTAGGGGTTAGGGTCAGGGTTAGGGCTAGGGCTAGGGCTAGGGGTTAGGGTTAGGCGTAGGGTTGGGTTAGGGTTAGGGTTTAGGTTTAGGGTTAGGGTTAGTGTTGGGTTAGGGTTACGGTTAAGGTAGGGTTAGGGTTGGGTTAGGGTTCGGGCTAGGGTTTAGGGTTAGGGTGTCCAGCCTTACGTCCCATTGAGCTGTGAGTGTAGATGTGGTCAGTCCAGTTGCATCACAGCCCCTGATTGAATTTTGTGAGAATTCCTCTCTCTCTCACTGTCTTTCTTTTTTTATAATTAATTTTTACAACGGGGTGTAGCTGATTTGCAATGTTGTGTTTCTTGGTGCTGTACATCCACCTGAGTCACTTACAGAGAGACATCAATAAGTTCTTTTCTAGTTTCTAGTAGTCAGATATATGTTTTTTCTGTGAATAGAGTGTGCTGAGTCCAGTTCCTTGAACCATGAGTATGTCTTGGCGATTACATTATTGGCGTATGGAACGGTATCTGTGCCAATTTCAACCTCCTGGTTTATGCATCACCGCACCACACTTTTCCCCTTAAGCAGCCGTAAGTGTGTTTTGTAAATGTGTGATGGTGTTCTGTTTGTAATTCAGTTCATGGTTGGCGATTTTTAGATTCCCTTTATAAGTGATATCTCATGATAAGTTTCTCTTGCTGTCTAACTTATTTCACTCTCAATGACCTTACATAAGTCCCCCTGAGTTGCTGCAACTGGCCTCATTTCATTGATTTCAGGGCTGAGTAATATTCCGTTGTGCTTAAGTACCAAATTTTCTTTCACCGTTTTTTCCTTCCAAGGACTATGAAGTTGTACCCAAGTCGAGGCTGTTGTAAACATAGCAGCAGTAAACGGGGTGCCTGCATCCTGTGGATTTTTGGTTTTGCCAACATATAGGCCCATGAGTGGAAGCGCCCTATGCTTTGTAGCTCTGTTTTTTAGATGCTTCAGGAAACACAGCACACTTCTCCAGAGTGGCCGTTGGCAATTTACATTCCCCCCTTCAGCGTAACAAGGCTCCCTTTTCTCCTCTCCTTGTCCTGCATATCTGGTTTTTACCCTTTGTGAGGATGGTCCTTTTTTCTGATTCGAAGTGATACCTCTCTGTAGTGTTGATTTGCATTGCCCGCTTCTTTGGTTGGGCAAAAAGGGCGTATGCGTTTTTCCTGAATATATTCTGGAAGTTAAATTTGAGAGACAGCTTTCTTTTTTAATTGATGAATTAATTAATTTATTTTTGGCTGTGTTGGGTCTTCGTTTCTGTGCGAAGGCTTTCTCTAGTTGTGGCAAGCGGGGGCCACTCTTCATCGCGGTGCGCGGGCCTCTCACTATCGCGGCCTCCCTTGTTGCGGAGCACAGGCTCCAGACGCGCAGGCTCAGGAGTTGTGGCTCACGGGGCTAGTTGCTCCGCGGCATGTGGGAGCTTCCCGGACCAGGGCTCGAACCCGTGTCCCCTGCGTTGGCAGGCAGATTCTCAACCACTGCGCCACCAGGGAAGCCCCTTGAATAGTTTTGTATTTAAAGTTTGTCTGTGGGGACTTCCCTGGTGACGCAGTGGTTAAGAGTCCGCCTGCCAATGCAGGGGACACGGGCTCGAGCCCGGGTCCGGGAAGCTCCCACATGCCGCAGAGCAACCAAGCCTGCGCGGCACAACTACTGAAGCCTGCGCGCCTAGAGCCCGTGCTCGCCCACAAGAGAAGCCACCGCAATGAGAAGCCCGTGCACCACAACGAAGAGTAGCCCCGCTCGACGCAACTAGAGCAAGCCCACATGCAGCAACGAAGACCCAATGCAGCCAAACATAAATTATAAACTAAAATAAAATTTGCCTCTGAATAACTTTGAGTGAATTTGGTATAAGTTGTAAAGTTTGCATCTACATTCACTTCATTCCAAATGGTTTCCAATTAATTGTTCCTTAACTACTTTTAGAAAACTTTTGGGATAGAGACTCCATTTTCGTTTGAGTTTCCAGTTTAATGGATTCAGCAGTCCTGTCAGTAGGGCACGCTGCCTCCAGTGACCTGTGAGGGAGGCGCGGCCTGCACTTCCTGCACTGACCACAGGGTGGCGCCGAGTTCGCCTCTCTGACCCACAGCGCATGCTCGTTCCCTGCGAACTCGATTGTGAGGACAGCTGAGAGGAGTTGAGCCGCCTCAGGCGCGGGGGCGGGGGCGGGGGCGGGGGCGGGGGCCTTCGGGTAGGACGCCCGGCTCAGCGTCTCTGCTGAGAGGAGCTCGGTCTCCGTCTCCTCAGGACTCGCTGGGGTTTCGGCTTCAGGACAAAGTGGGGCTGCCTCCACGCTGACTAGGGAACTAGGTTTCCTGAGGACCCAGGTGATGCCTGAGGAAAAGGTGAAGAGACGGTGAGGAAAAGTGGGGAGAAGCTTCCTGTGGGCGACTGACCGTTGAGGGGGTCCGTCTTCGTGTGAGCGAGGGAGGGCTTGGCGTGGAAAGCTGGGTGTTTGGTCAGGTTTGTGTGCAGGGTAGCCAGCGTGAGTTACGGGGCGTCCAGTTTTCCCAGCACCATTTATCGTGGGGCGTGTCGCGCTCCTTGGTGTGTCCTTGGTCCCTGTGTCATAAATTCACCGACCCCGTCCGTGTGGGTTGAATTCTGGTCTCTCTGTCCTGTTCCTCTGGTCCCTGTGCCCGTTTTGAGCCAGTTCCACACTGTTTTGGTGACCGTAGCTTCTCAGCAGAGCGTGACGTCAGGGAGGGAGATGCCTCCAGCCCGTTCTCTTTTTTCAGGGTTTCTTTGGCTATTTGGGGTCCTTTGTGGTTCCCCACAGATATTAGGAGGATTTGCTCTATTTTGGGGGAAAATACCATGGAATTTGGGGAGGGATTGCATTCACTGTGTCCACTGCTTTGGGTAGCATGGATATTTTAACAATATTAATTGTTCCATTCCATGAGAACAGGATATCTTTCCATTTATTGGTGTGTTTTGCAATGTCTTCATCAATGTCTTCAAGTTTTCAGTGTGCAGGTCTTTCACCTCCTTGGTTGACTTTATTCCCAGGTATTTTGTTCTTTTTGAATGCAGTTGTAAATAGGGTTGCTTTGTTTCTCTTTCTGATGGTTCATTATTAGTGTTTAGAAAGGCAACTGATCTCTGTGTATTGATTTTGCAACTTTACTGAATTGATTTATTAGTTCTAATAGTTTTTTTGTGGAATGAAGTGGAAAATTGGAATTCAAAAATCCCACTGTTTCTACCATATCCAGGTCGTCCACAACACGGAGGACAGCGGCTCCTAATATAACCTTCCCACAGTGCCTCTAAATGACATGTGGACTTTGGGTGAACTGGATCTGGGTAAGGCTTGGCTTCTATATGGAAGTTTGATGTTTTCTCTGCTTTTCTGGCATGCTGTTGACATACATGATGTTTTGAAAAGTAATTGACTTTCCAGTAATTTCAAACATACAACTTTACATACATAAAAACAAGTCTCGTACCTTGATTAAATATACTCCTAAATATTGATGTTGACATTCTTAAAAATGGAATTGTTTTCATAAATTCTTTTTCAGATTATTTTTTGCCAGCGTATGCACATAAGATAGATTTTCATGAATTGATATTTTGTTCTATAACTTTGCTTATTAATGAGTTGATTAGCTCAAATAATTTCTTTGCTGATTATAGGTAGTCTTATATATAAGATGATGGGACCTATGTTCTGTGAAGAGACACGGTTTTAATTTTTCCATTCACCCATGGATGCCTTTTCTTTCTTTCCTCAAGATTCTGGGTAGAACTTCCAGTACACTGTTGAGTAACGGTGATGAAGGCCAGCTTCCTGGCCCTGTTCCTGATTTCAGGAGTAAATCTTTCAGTCTTTAACGTTGAGCATGATGTTTGCTGTGGCTTTTTGTACTACTCTTTTCCATATTGAGCAAATTTCCTTTTATTCCTGCTTTCTTGAGTGTTTTTCATGAAATAACACTGGATTTTCATTGTAGATGTTTTGCATTAATTGATATGATTATGTGTTTTTACTTCACACCATTATTGTGGTTGAATACATTGCTTACTTTTCATATGTTGAGCAACCTGAAATTTCTGGTGTAGAGATACTTGCTTATGGCATTATCCATTTAAAGTTCTGTTGGTTTCATGTTGCTATTATTGTGTGATAGATTTTTACGTTCCTATTTATAAGTTGTACTGGGGTAGTTTTCTTGTTTTTGTCCTTTATTTTTAAAATCTTTTTTAAAATAGTGGTTTTATTTCATTTTAATTATTTATTTATTTTGGCCACGTCCCATGGCTTGTGGGATCTTAGTTCCCCAGTCAGGGATCGAACCCGAGCCCTTGGCAGTGAAAGCACAGAGTCCTAACCACTGGGCCACCAGAGTATTCCCCAGTTTTCTTTTTCGAGATGTATTTGTATAATCTGATTAGACTTGGCTTGGTGGAAGTGGTTTGGAGGGTTAGCATTAGGGCTGGGGCTGGTGTGAGGGTTGGGGCTGTGTATGGTTTATGGCTGCTGTTATGGTTTAAGTTTTATGGTTAATGAGGTATTTATGGGTATGGTTAATGACTATATTTTATGGTTTGGTTATGGTTATGGTTTTGCTTATTGGTTAAGGTTTATGGTTTTGGTCTCAGGGTGTTAGGGTTCTGTGTTAGAGTGGGTGTTAGGGTATGGGTGAGAATTGGGGTACAGGTAGGATGCGGGTAGAGCATGGGTTAGGGTAAGGTACAGGTTTAGGGTACGGGTTAGGCTAAGGTTAGGTCAGGGCTTAGGGTCAGGATCAGAGTTTAGGGTTAGGATCCATGTCAGGATTAGCGTCAAGGTTGAGCGAGGCCATTGTTTGCTGCTCCTCCAGTGCTGGATTCTCATTGATAGACGAATGAAATGTCTGCTCTGGTCACCCACTGTTTCAAATTGAGCTCAGCCTTAGTCAAGGGTTCTTAGGGCCTCAGAGGTCATGCAGGGTTTCCCTCCACCCTCCCTCCTGGGAAGGGTGATGCAGGCCCCACTCTGTCTGGGCAGCCCCAGGTCCAGCATGGCCCTGACATGCAGGATACTAAGTAGACGTGATGGAAGACTTGGTGCCTCAGTCTGCCAGCCCCCAGGTGCTGCCTTTTTTTTTTTTTCCTTAATTAATTAATCCATTAATTAATTTTGGGCTGTGTTGGGTCTGCACTGCTGCCCGGAGGCTTTCTCTAGTTGCGGCGAGTGGGGGCTTCTCATTGCGGTGGCTTCTCTTGTTGCAGAGCACAGGCTCTAAGCGCGTGGGCTTCAGCAGTCGGGGCTCGCGGGTTCTAGAGCGCAGGCTCAGTAGTTGTGGTGCACGGGCTTAGTTGCTCCACAGCATGTGGTATCTTCCCGGACCAGGGCTCAAACCCGTGTCCCCTGCATTGGCAGGTGGATTCTTAACCACTGCGCCACCAGGGAAGTCTGGTGTTGCGTTCGTGAGGGCTGGTGGGGCCCTCCTGGGACTGGACGGATCCTTTGTTCCATCTGCACGGGTGTCCAAGCAGGTCTCAGGACAGCCCTTGGCCTCTGAGCATCCAGGCAGGCACCCACGTTCCTCCAGCTCGGGTTAGCCTTGGCCCCTGCAGCCCCCGTGGCCAATTACTGAGCTGATTGTGTCTTTACTCTTTCAAATGAAATCACTCTCTCCAGGTGGGCGAGAAGTTTACTTGTGAACTTGGGTAGGGTTAGGGGTTAGGGGTTAAGGGTTAGGGGTTAGGGTCAGGGTTAGGGCTAGGGCTAGGGCTAGGGGTTAGGGTTAGGCGTAGGGTTGGGTTAGGGTTAGGGTTTAGGTTTAGGGTTAGGGTTAGTGTTGGGTTAGGGTTACGGTTAAGGTAGGGTTAGGGTTGGGTTAGGGTTCGGGCTAGGGTTTAGGGTTAGGGTGTCCAGCCTTACGTCCCATTGAGCTGTGAGTGTAGATGTGGTCAGTCCAGTTGCATCACAGCCCCTGATTGAATTTTGTGAGAATTCCTCTCTCTCTCACTGTCTTTCTTTTTTTATAATTAATTTTTACAACGGGGTGTAGCTGATTTGCAATGTTGTGTTTCTTGGTGCTGTACATCCACCTGAGTCACTTACAGAGAGACATCAATAAGTTCTTTTCTAGTTTCTAGTAGTCAGATATATGTTTTTTCTGTGAATAGAGTGTGCTGAGTCCAGTTCCTTGAACCATGAGTATGTCTTGGCGATTACATTATTGGCGTATGGAACGGTATCTGTGCCAATTTCAACCTCCTGGTTTATGCATCACCGCACCACACTTTTCCCCTTAAGCAGCCGTAAGTGTGTTTTGTAAATGTGTGATGGTGTTCTGTTTGTAATTCAGTTCATGGTTGGCGATTTTTAGATTCCCTTTATAAGTGATATCTCATGATAAGTTTCTCTTGCTGTCTAACTTATTTCACTCTCAATGACCTTACATAAGTCCCCCTGAGTTGCTGCAACTGGCCTCATTTCATTGATTTCAGGGCTGAGTAATATTCCGTTGTGCTTAAGTACCAAATTTTCTTTCACCGTTTTTTCCTTCCAAGGACTATGAAGTTGTACCCAAGTCGAGGCTGTTGTAAACATAGCAGCAGTAAACGGGGTGCCTGCATCCTGTGGATTTTTGGTTTTGCCAACATATAGGCCCATGAGTGGAAGCGCCCTATGCTTTGTAGCTCTGTTTTTTAGATGCTTCAGGAAACACAGCACACTTCTCCAGAGTGGCCGTTGGCAATTTACATTCCCCCCTTCAGCGTAACAAGGCTCCCTTTTCTCCTCTCCTTGTCCTGCATATCTGGTTTTTACCCTTTGTGAGGATGGTCCTTTTTTCTGATTCGAAGTGATACCTCTCTGTAGTGTTGATTTGCATTGCCCGCTTCTTTGGTTGGGCAAAAAGGGCGTATGCGTTTTTCCTGAATATATTCTGGAAGTTAAATTTGAGAGACAGCTTTCTTTTTTAATTGATGAATTAATTAATTTATTTTTGGCTGTGTTGGGTCTTCGTTTCTGTGCGAAGGCTTTCTCTAGTTGTGGCAAGCGGGGGCCACTCTTCATCGCGGTGCGCGGGCCTCTCACTATCGCGGCCTCCCTTGTTGCGGAGCACAGGCTCCAGACGCGCAGGCTCAGGAGTTGTGGCTCACGGGGCTAGTTGCTCCGCGGCATGTGGGAGCTTCCCGGACCAGGGCTCGAACCCGTGTCCCCTGCGTTGGCAGGCAGATTCTCAACCACTGCGCCACCAGGGAAGCCCCTTGAATAGTTTTGTATTTAAAGTTTGTCTGTGGGGACTTCCCTGGTGACGCAGTGGTTAAGAGTCCGCCTGCCAATGCAGGGGACACGGGCTCGAGCCCTGGTCCGGGAAGCTCCCACATGCCGCAGAGCAACCAAGCCTGCGCGGCACAACTACTGAAGCCTGCGCGCCTAGAGCCCGTGCTCGCCCACAAGAGAAGCCACCGCAATGAGAAGCCCGTGCACCACAACGAAGAGTAGCCCCGCTCGACGCAACTAGAGCAAGCCCACATGCAGCAACGAAGACCCAATGCAGCCAAACATAAATTATAAACTAAAATAAAATTTGCCTCTGAATAACTTTGAGTGAATTTGGTATAAGTTGTAAAGTTTGCATCTACATTCACTTCATTCCAAATGGTTTCCAATTAATTGTTCCTTAACTACTTTTAGAAAACTTTTGGGATAGAGACTCCATTTTCGTTTGAGTTTCCAGTTTAATGGATTCAGCAGTCCTGTCAGTAGGGCACGCTGCCTCCAGTGACCTGTGAGGGAGGCGCGGCCTGCACTTCCTGCACTGACCACAGGGTGGCGCCGAGTTCGCCTCTCTGACCCACAGCGCATGCTCGTTCCCTGCGAACTCGATTGTGAGGACAGCTGAGAGGAGTTGAGCCGCCTCAGGCGCGGGGGCGGGGGCGGGGGCGGGGGCGGGGGCCTTCGGGTAGGACGCCCGGCTCAGCGTCTCTGCTGAGAGGAGCTCGGTCTCCGTCTCCTCAGGACTCGCTGGGGTTTCGGCTTCAGGACAAAGTGGGGCTGCCTCCACGCTGACTAGGGAACTAGGTTTCCTGAGGACCCAGGTGATGCCTGAGGAAAAGGTGAAGAGACGGTGAGGAAAAGTGGGGAGAAGCTTCCTGTGGGCGACTGACCGTTGAGGGGGTCCGTCTTCGTGTGAGCGAGGGAGGGCTTGGCGTGGAAAGCTGGGTGTTTGGTCAGGTTTGTGTGCAGGGTAGCCAGCGTGAGTTACGGGGCGTCCAGTTTTCCCAGCACCATTTATCGTGGGGCGTGTCGCGCTCCTTGGTGTGTCCTTGGTCCCTGTGTCATAAATTCACCGACCCCGTCCGTGTGGGTTGAATTCTGGTCTCTCTGTCCTGTTCCTCTGGTCCCTGTGCCCGTTTTGAGCCAGTTCCACACTGTTTTGGTGACCGTAGCTTCTCAGCAGAGCGTGACGTCAGGGAGGGAGATGCCTCCAGCCCGTTCTCTTTTTTCAGGGTTTCTTTGGCTATTTGGGGTCCTTTGTGGTTCCCCACAGATATTAGGAGGATTTGCTCTATTTTGGGGGAAAATACCATGGAATTTGGGGAGGGATTGCATTCACTGTGTCCACTGCTTTGGGTAGCATGGATATTTTAACAATATTAATTGTTCCATTCCATGAGAACAGGATATCTTTCCATTTATTGGTGTGTTTTGCAATGTCTTCATCAATGTCTTCAAGTTTTCAGTGTGCAGGTCTTTCACCTCCTTGGTTGACTTTATTCCCAGGTATTTTGTTCTTTTTGAATGCAGTTGTAAATAGGGTTGCTTTGTTTCTCTTTCTGATGGTTCATTATTAGTGTTTAGAAAGGCAACTGATCTCTGTGTATTGATTTTGCAACTTTACTGAATTGATTTATTAGTTCTAATAGTTTTTTTGTGGAATGAAGTGGAAAATTGGAATTCAAAAATCCCACTGTTTCTACCATATCCAGGTCGTCCACAACACGGAGGACAGCGGCTCCTAATATAACCTTCCCACAGTGCCTCTAAATGACATGTGGACTTTGGGTGAACTGGATCTGGGTAAGGCTTGGCTTCTATATGGAAGTTTGATGTTTTCTCTGCTTTTCTGGCATGCTGTTGACATACATGATGTTTTGAAAAGTAATTGACTTTCCAGTAATTTCAAACATACAACTTTACATACATAAAAACAAGTCTCGTACCTTGATTAAATATACTCCTAAATATTGATGTTGACATTCTTAAAAATGGAATTGTTTTCATAAATTCTTTTTCAGATTATTTTTTGCCAGCGTATGCACATAAGATAGATTTTCATGAATTGATATTTTGTTCTATAACTTTGCTTATTAATGAGTTGATTAGCTCAAATAATTTCTTTGCTGATTATAGGTAGTCTTATATATAAGATGATGGGACCTATGTTCTGTGAAGAGACACGGTTTTAATTTTTCCATTCACCCATGGATGCCTTTTCTTTCTTTCCTCAAGATTCTGGGTAGAACTTCCAGTACACTGTTGAGTAACGGTGATGAAGGCCAGCTTCCTGGCCCTGTTCCTGATTTCAGGAGTAAATCTTTCAGTCTTTAACGTTGAGCATGATGTTTGCTGTGGCTTTTTGTACTACTCTTTTCCATATTGAGCAAATTTCCTTTTATTCCTGCTTTCTTGAGTGTTTTTCATGAAATAACACTGGATTTTCATTGTAGATGTTTTGCATTAATTGATATGATTATGTGTTTTTACTTCACACCATTATTGTGGTTGAATACATTGCTTACTTTTCATATGTTGAGCAACCTGAAATTTCTGGTGTAGAGATACTTGCTTATGGCATTATCCATTTAAAGTTCTGTTGGTTTCATGTTGCTATTATTGTGTGATAGATTTTTACGTTCCTATTTATAAGTTGTACTGGGGTAGTTTTCTTGTTTTTGTCCTTTATTTTTAAAATCTTTTTTAAAATAGTGGTTTTATTTCATTTTAATTATTTATTTATTTTGGCCACGTCCCATGGCTTGTGGGATCTTAGTTCCCCAGTCAGGGATCGAACCCGAGCCCTTGGCAGTGAAAGCACAGAGTCCTAACCACTGGGCCACCAGAGTATTCCCCAGTTTTCTTTTTCGAGATGTATTTGTATAATCTGATTAGACTTGGCTTGGTGGAAGTGGTTTGGAGGGTTAGCATTAGGGCTGGGGCTGGTGTGAGGGTTGGGGCTGTGTATGGTTTATGGCTGCTGTTATGGTTTAAGTTTTATGGTTAATGAGGTATTTATGGGTATGGTTAATGACTATATTTTATGGTTTGGTTATGGTTATGGTTTTGCTTATTGGTTAAGGTTTATGGTTTTGGTCTCAGGGTGTTAGGGTTCTGTGTTAGAGTGGGTGTTAGGGTATGGGTGAGAATTGGGGTACAGGTAGGATGCGGGTAGAGCATGGGTTAGGGTAAGGTACAGGTTTAGGGTACGGGTTAGGCTAAGGTTAGGTCAGGGCTTAGGGTCAGGATCAGAGTTTAGGGTTAGGGTCCATGTCAGGATTAGCGTCAAGGTTGAGCGAGGCCATTGTTTGCTGCTCCTCCAGTGCTGGATTCTCATTGATAGACGAATGAAATGTCTGCTCTGGTCACCCACTGTTTCAAATTGAGCTCAGCCTTAGTCAAGGGTTCTTAGGGCCTCAGAGGTCATGCAGGGTTTCCCTCCACCCTCCCTCCTGGGAAGGGTGATGCAGGCCCCACTCTGTCTGGGCAGCCCCAGGTCCAGCATGGCCCTGACATGCAGGATACTAAGTAGACGTGATGGAAGACTTGGTGCCTCAGTCTGCCAGCCCCCAGGTGCTGCCTTTTTTTTTTTTTCCTTAATTAATTAATCCATTAATTAATTTTGGGCTGTGTTGGGTCTGCACTGCTGCCCGGAGGCTTTCTCTAGTTGCGGCGAGTGGGGGCTTCTCATTGCGGTGGCTTCTCTTGTTGCAGAGCACAGGCTCTAAGCGCGTGGGCTTCAGCAGTCGGGGCTCGCGGGTTCTAGAGCGCAGGCTCAGTAGTTGTGGTGCACGGGCTTAGTTGCTCCACAGCATGTGGTATCTTCCCGGACCAGGGCTCAAACCCGTGTCCCCTGCATTGGCAGGTGGATTCTTAACCACTGCGCCACCAGGGAAGTCTGGTGTTGCGTTCGTGAGGGCTGGTGGGGCCCTCCTGGGACTGGACGGATCCTTTGTTCCATCTGCACGGGTGTCCAAGCAGGTCTCAGGACAGCCCTTGGCCTCTGAGCATCCAGGCAGGCACCCACGTTCCTCCAGCTCGGGTTAGCCTTGGCCCCTGCAGCCCCCGTGGCCAATTACTGAGCTGATTGTGTCTTTACTCTTTCAAATGAAATCACTCTCTCCAGGTGGGCGAGAAGTTTACTTGTGAACTTGGGTAGGGTTAGGGGTTAGGGGTTAAGGGTTAGGGGTTAGGGTCAGGGTTAGGGCTAGGGCTAGGGCTAGGGGTTAGGGTTAGGCGTAGGGTTGGGTTAGGGTTAGGGTTTAGGTTTAGGGTTAGGGTTAGTGTTGGGTTAGGGTTACGGTTAAGGTAGGGTTAGGGTTGGGTTAGGGTTCGGGCTAGGGTTTAGGGTTAGGGTGTCCAGCCTTACGTCCCATTGAGCTGTGAGTGTAGATGTGGTCAGTCCAGTTGCATCACAGCCCCTGATTGAATTTTGTGAGAATTCCTCTCTCTCTCACTGTCTTTCTTTTTTTATAATTAATTTTTACAACGGGGTGTAGCTGATTTGCAATGTTGTGTTTCTTGGTGCTGTACATCCACCTGAGTCACTTACAGAGAGACATCAATAAGTTCTTTTCTAGTTTCTAGTAGTCAGATATATGTTTTTTCTGTGAATAGAGTGTGCTGAGTCCAGTTCCTTGAACCATGAGTATGTCTTGGCGATTACATTATTGGCGTATGGAACGGTATCTGTGCCAATTTCAACCTCCTGGTTTATGCATCACCGCACCACACTTTTCCCCTTAAGCAGCCGTAAGTGTGTTTTGTAAATGTGTGATGGTGTTCTGTTTGTAATTCAGTTCATGGTTGGCGATTTTTAGATTCCCTTTATAAGTGATATCTCATGATAAGTTTCTCTTGCTGTCTAACTTATTTCACTCTCAATGACCTTACATAAGTCCCCCTGAGTTGCTGCAACTGGCCTCATTTCATTGATTTCAGGGCTGAGTAATATTCCGTTGTGCTTAAGTACCAAATTTTCTTTCACCGTTTTTTCCTTCCAAGGACTATGAAGTTGTACCCAAGTCGAGGCTGTTGTAAACATAGCAGCAGTAAACGGGGTGCCTGCATCCTGTGGATTTTTGGTTTTGCCAACATATAGGCCCATGAGTGGAAGCGCCCTATGCTTTGTAGCTCTGTTTTTTAGATGCTTCAGGAAACACAGCACACTTCTCCAGAGTGGCCGTTGGCAATTTACATTCCCCCCTTCAGCGTAACAAGGCTCCCTTTTCTCCTCTCCTTGTCCTGCATATCTGGTTTTTACCCTTTGTGAGGATGGTCCTTTTTTCTGATTCGAAGTGATACCTCTCTGTAGTGTTGATTTGCATTGCCCGCTTCTTTGGTTGGGCAAAAAGGGCGTATGCGTTTTTCCTGAATATATTCTGGAAGTTAAATTTGAGAGACAGCTTTCTTTTTTAATTGATGAATTAATTAATTTATTTTTGGCTGTGTTGGGTCTTCGTTTCTGTGCGAAGGCTTTCTCTAGTTGTGGCAAGCGGGGGCCACTCTTCATCGCGGTGCGCGGGCCTCTCACTATCGCGGCCTCCCTTGTTGCGGAGCACAGGCTCCAGACGCGCAGGCTCAGGAGTTGTGGCTCACGGGGCTAGTTGCTCCGCGGCATGTGGGAGCTTCCCGGACCAGGGCTCGAACCCGTGTCCCCTGCGTTGGCAGGCAGATTCTCAACCACTGCGCCACCAGGGAAGCCCCTTGAATAGTTTTGTATTTAAAGTTTGTCTGTGGGGACTTCCCTGGTGACGCAGTGGTTAAGAGTCCGCCTGCCAATGCAGGGGACACGGGCTCGAGCCCTGGTCCGGGAAGCTCCCACATGCCGCAGAGCAACCAAGCCTGCGCGGCACAACTACTGAAGCCTGCGCGCCTAGAGCCCGTGCTCGCCCACAAGAGAAGCCACCGCAATGAGAAGCCCGTGCACCACAACGAAGAGTAGCCCCGCTCGACGCAACTAGAGCAAGCCCACATGCAGCAACGAAGACCCAATGCAGCCAAACATAAATTATAAACTAAAATAAAATTTGCCTCTGAATAACTTTGAGTGAATTTGGTATAAGTTGTAAAGTTTGCATCTACATTCACTTCATTCCAAATGGTTTCCAATTAATTGTTCCTTAACTACTTTTAGAAAACTTTTGGGATAGAGACTCCATTTTCGTTTGAGTTTCCAGTTTAATGGATTCAGCAGTCCTGTCAGTAGGGCACGCTGCCTCCAGTGACCTGTGAGGGAGGCGCGGCCTGCACTTCCTGCACTGACCACAGGGTGGCGCCGAGTTCGCCTCTCTGACCCACAGCGCATGCTCGTTCCCTGCGAACTCGATTGTGAGGACAGCTGAGAGGAGTTGAGCCGCCTCAGGCGCGGGGGCGGGGGCGGGGGCGGGGGCGGGGGCCTTCGGGTAGGACGCCCGGCTCAGCGTCTCTGCTGAGAGGAGCTCGGTCTCCGTCTCCTCAGGACTCGCTGGGGTTTCGGCTTCAGGACAAAGTGGGGCTGCCTCCACGCTGACTAGGGAACTAGGTTTCCTGAGGACCCAGGTGATGCCTGAGGAAAAGGTGAAGAGACGGTGAGGAAAAGTGGGGAGAAGCTTCCTGTGGGCGACTGACCGTTGAGGGGGTCCGTCTTCGTGTGAGCGAGGGAGGGCTTGGCGTGGAAAGCTGGGTGTTTGGTCAGGTTTGTGTGCAGGGTAGCCAGCGTGAGTTATGGGGCGTCCAGTTTTCCCAGCACCATTTATCGTGGGGCGTGTCGCGCTCCTTGGTGTGTCCTTGGTCCCTGTGTCATAAATTCACCGACCCCGTCCGTGTGGGTTGAATTCTGGTCTCTCTGTCCTGTTCCTCTGGTCCCTGTGCCCGTTTTGAGCCAGTTCCACACTGTTTTGGTGACCGTAGCTTCTCAGCAGAGCGTGACGTCAGGGAGGGAGATGCCTCCAGCCCGTTCTCTTTTTTCAGGGTTTCTTTGGCTATTTGGGGTCCTTTGTGGTTCCCCACAGATATTAGGAGGATTTGCTCTATTTTGGGGGAAAATACCATGGAATTTGGGGAGGGATTGCATTCACTGTGTCCACTGCTTTGGGTAGCATGGATATTTTAACAATATTAATTGTTCCATTCCATGAGAACAGGATATCTTTCCATTTATTGGTGTGTTTTGCAATGTCTTCATCAATGTCTTCAAGTTTTCAGTGTGCAGGTCTTTCACCTCCTTGGTTGACTTTATTCCCAGGTATTTTGTTCTTTTTGAATGCAGTTGTAAATAGGGTTGCTTTGTTTCTCTTTCTGATGGTTCATTATTAGTGTTTAGAAAGGCAACTGATCTCTGTGTATTGATTTTGCAACTTTACTGAATTGATTTATTAGTTCTAATAGTTTTTTTGTGGAATGAAGTGGAAAATTGGAATTCAAAAATCCCACTGTTTCTACCATATCCAGGTCGTCCACAACACGGAGGACAGCGGCTCCTAATATAACCTTCCCACAGTGCCTCTAAATGACATGTGGACTTTGGGTGAACTGGATCTGGGTAAGGCTTGGCTTCTATATGGAAGTTTGATGTTTTCTCTGCTTTTCTGGCATGCTGTTGACATACATGATGTTTTGAAAAGTAATTGACTTTCCAGTAATTTCAAACATACAACTTTACATACATAAAAACAAGTCTCGTACCTTGATTAAATATACTCCTAAATATTGATGTTGACATTCTTAAAAATGGAATTGTTTTCATAAATTCTTTTTCAGATTATTTTTTGCCAGCGTATGCACATAAGATAGATTTTCATGAATTGATATTTTGTTCTATAACTTTGCTTATTAATGAGTTGATTAGCTCAAATAATTTCTTTGCTGATTATAGGTAGTCTTATATATAAGATGATGGGACCTATGTTCTGTGAAGAGACACGGTTTTAATTTTTCCATTCACCCATGGATGCCTTTTCTTTCTTTCCTCAAGATTCTGGGTAGAACTTCCAGTACACTGTTGAGTAACGGTGATGAAGGCCAGCTTCCTGGCCCTGTTCCTGATTTCAGGAGTAAATCTTTCAGTCTTTAACGTTGAGCATGATGTTTGCTGTGGCTTTTTGTACTACTCTTTTCCATATTGAGCAAATTTCCTTTTATTCCTGCTTTCTTGAGTGTTTTTCATGAAATAACACTGGATTTTCATTGTAGATGTTTTGCATTAATTGATATGATTATGTGTTTTTACTTCACACCATTATTGTGGTTGAATACATTGCTTACTTTTCATATGTTGAGCAACCTGAAATTTCTGGTGTAGAGATACTTGCTTATGGCATTATCCATTTAAAGTTCTGTTGGTTTCATGTTGCTATTATTGTGTGATAGATTTTTACGTTCCTATTTATAAGTTGTACTGGGGTAGTTTTCTTGTTTTTGTCCTTTATTTTTAAAATCTTTTTTAAAATAGTGGTTTTATTTCATTTTAATTATTTATTTATTTTGGCCACGTCCCATGGCTTGTGGGATCTTAGTTCCCCAGTCAGGGATCGAACCCGAGCCCTTGGCAGTGAAAGCACAGAGTCCTAACCACTGGGCCACCAGAGTATTCCCCAGTTTTCTTTTTCGAGATGTATTTGTATAATCTGATTAGACTTGGCTTGGTGGAAGTGGTTTGGAGGGTTAGCATTAGGGCTGGGGCTGGTGTGAGGGTTGGGGCTGTGTATGGTTTATGGCTGCTGTTATGGTTTAAGTTTTATGGTTAATGAGGTATTTATGGGTATGGTTAATGACTATATTTTATGGTTTGGTTATGGTTATGGTTTTGCTTATTGGTTAAGGTTTATGGTTTTGGTCTCAGGGTGTTAGGGTTCTGTGTTAGAGTGGGTGTTAGGGTATGGGTGAGAATTGGGGTACAGGTAGGATGCGGGTAGAGCATGGGTTAGGGTAAGGTACAGGTTTAGGGTACGGGTTAGGCTAAGGTTAGGTCAGGGCTTAGGGTCAGGATCAGAGTTTAGGGTTAGGGTCCATGTCAGGATTAGCGTCAAGGTTGAGCGAGGCCATTGTTTGCTGCTCCTCCAGTGCTGGATTCTCATTGATAGACGAATGAAATGTCTGCTCTGGTCACCCACTGTTTCAAATTGAGCTCAGCCTTAGTCAAGGGTTCTTAGGGCCTCAGAGGTCATGCAGGGTTTCCCTCCACCCTCCCTCCTGGGAAGGGTGATGCAGGCCCCACTCTGTCTGGGCAGCCCCAGGTCCAGCATGGCCCTGACATGCAGGATACTAAGTAGACGTGATGGAAGACTTGGTGCCTCAGTCTGCCAGCCCCCAGGTGCTGCCTTTTTTTTTTTTTCCTTAATTAATTAATCCATTAATTAATTTTGGGCTGTGTTGGGTCTGCACTGCTGCCCGGAGGCTTTCTCTAGTTGCGGCGAGTGGGGGCTTCTCATTGCGGTGGCTTCTCTTGTTGCAGAGCACAGGCTCTAAGCGCGTGGGCTTCAGCAGTCGGGGCTCGCGGGTTCTAGAGCGCAGGCTCAGTAGTTGTGGTGCACGGGCTTAGTTGCTCCACAGCATGTGGTATCTTCCCGGACCAGGGCTCAAACCCGTGTCCCCTGCATTGGCAGGTGGATTCTTAACCACTGCGCCACCAGGGAAGTCTGGTGTTGCGTTCGTGAGGGCTGGTGGGGCCCTCCTGGGACTGGACGGATCCTTTGTTCCATCTGCACGGGTGTCCAAGCAGGTCTCAGGACAGCCCTTGGCCTCTGAGCATCCAGGCAGGCACCCACGTTCCTCCAGCTCGGGTTAGCCTTGGCCCCTGCAGCCCCCGTGGCCAATTACTGAGCTGATTGTGTCTTTACTCTTTCAAATGAAATCACTCTCTCCAGGTGGGCGAGAAGTTTACTTGTGAACTTGGGTAGGGTTAGGGGTTAGGGGTTAAGGGTTAGGGGTTAGGGTCAGGGTTAGGGCTAGGGCTAGGGCTAGGGGTTAGGGTTAGGCGTAGGGTTGGGTTAGGGTTAGGGTTTAGGTTTAGGGTTAGGGTTAGTGTTGGGTTAGGGTTACGGTTAAGGTAGGGTTAGGGTTGGGTTAGGGTTCGGGCTAGGGTTTAGGGTTAGGGTGTCCAGCCTTACGTCCCATTGAGCTGTGAGTGTAGATGTGGTCAGTCCAGTTGCATCACAGCCCCTGATTGAATTTTGTGAGAATTCCTCTCTCTCTCACTGTCTTTCTTTTTTTATAATTAATTTTTACAACGGGGTGTAGCTGATTTGCAATGTTGTGTTTCTTGGTGCTGTACATCCACCTGAGTCACTTACAGAGAGACATCAATAAGTTCTTTTCTAGTTTCTAGTAGTCAGATATATGTTTTTTCTGTGAATAGAGTGTGCTGAGTCCAGTTCCTTGAACCATGAGTATGTCTTGGCGATTACATTATTGGCGTATGGAACGGTATCTGTGCCAATTTCAACCTCCTGGTTTATGCATCACCGCACCACACTTTTCCCCTTAAGCAGCCGTAAGTGTGTTTTGTAAATGTGTGATGGTGTTCTGTTTGTAATTCAGTTCATGGTTGGCGATTTTTAGATTCCCTTTATAAGTGATATCTCATGATAAGTTTCTCTTGCTGTCTAACTTATTTCACTCTCAATGACCTTACATAAGTCCCCCTGAGTTGCTGCAACTGGCCTCATTTCATTGATTTCAGGGCTGAGTAATATTCCGTTGTGCTTAAGTACCAAATTTTCTTTCACCGTTTTTTCCTTCCAAGGACTATGAAGTTGTACCCAAGTCGAGGCTGTTGTAAACATAGCAGCAGTAAACGGGGTGCCTGCATCCTGTGGATTTTTGGTTTTGCCAACATATAGGCCCATGAGTGGAAGCGCCCTATGCTTTGTAGCTCTGTTTTTTAGATGCTTCAGGAAACACAGCACACTTCTCCAGAGTGGCCGTTGGCAATTTACATTCCCCCCTTCAGCGTAACAAGGCTCCCTTTTCTCCTCTCCTTGTCCTGCATATCTGGTTTTTACCCTTTGTGAGGATGGTCCTTTTTTCTGATTCGAAGTGATACCTCTCTGTAGTGTTGATTTGCATTGCCCGCTTCTTTGGTTGGGCAAAAAGGGCGTATGCGTTTTTCCTGAATATATTCTGGAAGTTAAATTTGAGAGACAGCTTTCTTTTTTAATTGATGAATTAATTAATTTATTTTTGGCTGTGTTGGGTCTTCGTTTCTGTGCGAAGGCTTTCTCTAGTTGTGGCAAGCGGGGGCCACTCTTCATCGCGGTGCGCGGGCCTCTCACTATCGCGGCCTCCCTTGTTGCGGAGCACAGGCTCCAGACGCGCAGGCTCAGGAGTTGTGGCTCACGGGGCTAGTTGCTCCGCGGCATGTGGGAGCTTCCCGGACCAGGGCTCGAACCCGTGTCCCCTGCGTTGGCAGGCAGATTCTCAACCACTGCGCCACCAGGGAAGCCCCTTGAATAGTTTTGTATTTAAAGTTTGTCTGTGGGGACTTCCCTGGTGACGCAGTGGTTAAGAGTCCGCCTGCCAATGCAGGGGACACGGGCTCGAGCCCGGGTCCGGGAAGCTCCCACATGCCGCAGAGCAACCAAGCCTGCGCGGCACAACTACTGAAGCCTGCGCGCCTAGAGCCCGTGCTCGCCCACAAGAGAAGCCACCGCAATGAGAAGCCCGTGCACCACAACGAAGAGTAGCCCCGCTCGACGCAACTAGAGCAAGCCCACATGCAGCAACGAAGACCCAATGCAGCCAAACATAAATTATAAACTAAAATAAAATTTGCCTCTGAATAACTTTGAGTGAATTTGGTATAAGTTGTAAAGTTTGCATCTACATTCACTTCATTCCAAATGGTTTCCAATTAATTGTTCCTTAACTACTTTTAGAAAACTTTTGGGATAGAGACTCCATTTTCGTTTGAGTTTCCAGTTTAATGGATTCAGCAGTCCTGTCAGTAGGGCACGCTGCCTCCAGTGACCTGTGAGGGAGGCGCGGCCTGCACTTCCTGCACTGACCACAGGGTGGCGCCGAGTTCGCCTCTCTGACCCACAGCGCATGCTCGTTCCCTGCGAACTCGATTGTGAGGACAGCTGAGAGGAGTTGAGCCGCCTCAGGCGCGGGGGCGGGGGCGGGGGCGGGGGCGGGGGCCTTCGGGTAGGACGCCCGGCTCAGCGTCTCTGCTGAGAGGAGCTCGGTCTCCGTCTCCTCAGGACTCGCTGGGGTTTCGGCTTCAGGACAAAGTGGGGCTGCCTCCACGCTGACTAGGGAACTAGGTTTCCTGAGGACCCAGGTGATGCCTGAGGAAAAGGTGAAGAGACGGTGAGGAAAAGTGGGGAGAAGCTTCCTGTGGGCGACTGACCGTTGAGGGGGTCCGTCTTCGTGTGAGCGAGGGAGGGCTTGGCGTGGAAAGCTGGGTGTTTGGTCAGGTTTGTGTGCAGGGTAGCCAGCGTGAGTTACGGGGCGTCCAGTTTTCCCAGCACCATTTATCGTGGGGCGTGTCGCGCTCCTTGGTGTGTCCTTGGTCCCTGTGTCATAAATTCACCGACCCCGTCCGTGTGGGTTGAATTCTGGGCTCTCTGTCCTGTTCCTCTGGTCCCTGTGCCCGTTTTGAGCCAGTTCCACACTGTTTTGGTGACCGTAGCTTCTCAGCAGAGCGTGACGTCAGGGAGGGAGATGCCTCCAGCCCGTTCTCTTTTTTCAGGGTTTCTTTGGCTATTTGGGGTCCTTTGTGGTTCCCCACAGATATTAGGAGGATTTGCTCTATTTTGGGGGAAAATACCATGGAATTTGGGGAGGGATTGCATTCACTGTGTCCACTGCTTTGGGTAGCATGGATATTTTAACAATATTAATTGTTCCATTCCATGAGAACAGGATATCTTTCCATTTATTGGTGTGTTTTGCAATGTCTTCATCAATGTCTTCAAGTTTTCAGTGTGCAGGTCTTTCACCTCCTTGGTTGACTTTATTCCCAGGTATTTTGTTCTTTTTGAATGCAGTTGTAAATAGGGTTGCTTTGTTTCTCTTTCTGATGGTTCATTATTAGTGTTTAGAAAGGCAACTGATCTCTGTGTATTGATTTTGCAACTTTACTGAATTGATTTATTAGTTCTAATAGTTTTTTTGTGGAATGAAGTGGAAAATTGGAATTCAAAAATCCCACTGTTTCTACCATATCCAGGTCGTCCACAACACGGAGGACAGCGGCTCCTAATATAACCTTCCCACAGTGCCTCTAAATGACATGTGGACTTTGGGTGAACTGGATCTGGGTAAGGCTTGGCTTCTATATGGAAGTTTGATGTTTTCTCTGCTTTTCTGGCATGCTGTTGACATACATGATGTTTTGAAAAGTAATTGACTTTCCAGTAATTTCAAACATACAACTTTACATACATAAAAACAAGTCTCGTACCTTGATTAAATATACTCCTAAATATTGATGTTGACATTCTTAAAAATGGAATTGTTTTCATAAATTCTTTTTCAGATTATTTTTTGCCAGCGTATGCACATAAGATAGATTTTCATGAATTGATATTTTGTTCTATAACTTTGCTTATTAATGAGTTGATTAGCTCAAATAATTTCTTTGCTGATTATAGGTAGTCTTATATATAAGATGATGGGACCTATGTTCTGTGAAGAGACACGGTTTTAATTTTTCCATTCACCCATGGATGCCTTTTCTTTCTTTCCTCAAGATTCTGGGTAGAACTTCCAGTACACTGTTGAGTAACGGTGATGAAGGCCAGCTTCCTGGCCCTGTTCCTGATTTCAGGAGTAAATCTTTCAGTCTTTAACGTTGAGCATGATGTTTGCTGTGGCTTTTTGTACTACTCTTTTCCATATTGAGCAAATTTCCTTTTATTCCTGCTTTCTTGAGTGTTTTTCATGAAATAACACTGGATTTTCATTGTAGATGTTTTGCATTAATTGATATGATTATGTGTTTTTACTTCACACCATTATTGTGGTTGAATACATTGCTTACTTTTCATATGTTGAGCAACCTGAAATTTCTGGTGTAGAGATACTTGCTTATGGCATTATCCATTTAAAGTTCTGTTGGTTTCATGTTGCTATTATTGTGTGATAGATTTTTACGTTCCTATTTATAAGTTGTACTGGGGTAGTTTTCTTGTTTTTGTCCTTTATTTTTAAAATCTTTTTTAAAATAGTGGTTTTATTTCATTTTAATTATTTATTTATTTTGGCCACGTCCCATGGCTTGTGGGATCTTAGTTCCCCAGTCAGGGATCGAACCCGAGCCCTTGGCAGTGAAAGCACAGAGTCCTAACCACTGGGCCACCAGAGTATTCCCCAGTTTTCTTTTTCGAGATGTATTTGTATAATCTGATTAGACTTGGCTTGGTGGAAGTGGTTTGGAGGGTTAGCATTAGGGCTGGGGCTGGTGTGAGGGTTGGGGCTGTGTATGGTTTATGGCTGCTGTTATGGTTTAAGTTTTATGGTTAATGAGGTATTTATGGGTATGGTTAATGACTATATTTTATGGTTTGGTTATGGTTATGGTTTTGCTTATTGGTTAAGGTTTATGGTTTTGGTCTCAGGGTGTTAGGGTTCTGTGTTAGAGTGGGTGTTAGGGTATGGGTGAGAATTGGGGTACAGGTAGGATGCGGGTAGAGCATGGGTTAGGGTAAGGTACAGGTTTAGGGTACGGGTTAGGCTAAGGTTAGGTCAGGGCTTAGGGTCAGGATCAGAGTTTAGGGTTAGGGTCCATGTCAGGATTAGCGTCAAGGTTGAGCGAGGCCATTGTTTGCTGCTCCTCCAGTGCTGGATTCTCATTGATAGACGAATGAAATGTCTGCTCTGGTCACCCACTGTTTCAAATTGAGCTCAGCCTTAGTCAAGGGTTCTTAGGGCCTCAGAGGTCATGCAGGGTTTCCCTCCACCCTCCCTCCTGGGAAGGGTGATGCAGGCCCCACTCTGTCTGGGCAGCCCCAGGTCCAGCATGGCCCTGACATGCAGGATACTAAGTAGACGTGATGGAAGACTTGGTGCCTCAGTCTGCCAGCCCCCAGGTGCTGCCTTTTTTTTTTTTTCCTTAATTAATTAATCCATTAATTAATTTTGGGCTGTGTTGGGTCTGCACTGCTGCCCGGAGGCTTTCTCTAGTTGCGGCGAGTGGGGGCTTCTCATTGCGGTGGCTTCTCTTGTTGCAGAGCACAGGCTCTAAGCGCGTGGGCTTCAGCAGTCGGGGCTCGCGGGTTCTAGAGCGCAGGCTCAGTAGTTGTGGTGCACGGGCTTAGTTGCTCCACAGCATGTGGTATCTTCCCGGACCAGGGCTCAAACCCGTGTCCCCTGCATTGGCAGGTGGATTCTTAACCACTGCGCCACCAGGGAAGTCTGGTGTTGCGTTCGTGAGGGCTGGTGGGGCCCTCCTGGGACTGGACGGATCCTTTGTTCCATCTGCACGGGTGTCCAAGCAGGTCTCAGGACAGCCCTTGGCCTCTGAGCATCCAGGCAGGCACCCACGTTCCTCCAGCTCGGGTTAGCCTTGGCCCCTGCAGCCCCCGTGGCCAATTACTGAGCTGATTGTGTCTTTACTCTTTCAAATGAAATCACTCTCTCCAGGTGGGCGAGAAGTTTACTTGTGAACTTGGGTAGGGTTAGGGGTTAGGGGTTAAGGGTTAGGGGTTAGGGTCAGGGTTAGGGCTAGGGCTAGGGCTAGGGGTTAGGGTTAGGCGTAGGGTTGGGTTAGGGTTAGGGTTTAGGTTTAGGGTTAGGGTTAGTGTTGGGTTAGGGTTACGGTTAAGGTAGGGTTAGGGTTGGGTTAGGGTTCGGGCTAGGGTTTAGGGTTAGGGTGTCCAGCCTTACGTCCCATTGAGCTGTGAGTGTAGATGTGGTCAGTCCAGTTGCATCACAGCCCCTGATTGAATTTTGTGAGAATTCCTCTCTCTCTCACTGTCTTTCTTTTTTTATAATTAATTTTTACAACGGGGTGTAGCTGATTTGCAATGTTGTGTTTCTTGGTGCTGTACATCCACCTGAGTCACTTACAGAGAGACATCAATAAGTTCTTTTCTAGTTTCTAGTAGTCAGATATATGTTTTTTCTGTGAATAGAGTGTGCTGAGTCCAGTTCCTTGAACCATGAGTATGTCTTGGCGATTACATTATTGGCGTATGGAACGGTATCTGTGCCAATTTCAACCTCCTGGTTTATGCATCACCGCACCACACTTTTCCCCTTAAGCAGCCGTAAGTGTGTTTTGTAAATGTGTGATGGTGTTCTGTTTGTAATTCAGTTCATGGTTGGCGATTTTTAGATTCCCTTTATAAGTGATATCTCATGATAAGTTTCTCTTGCTGTCTAACTTATTTCACTCTCAATGACCTTACATAAGTCCCCCTGAGTTGCTGCAACTGGCCTCATTTCATTGATTTCAGGGCTGAGTAATATTCCGTTGTGCTTAAGTACCAAATTTTCTTTCACCGTTTTTTCCTTCCAAGGACTATGAAGTTGTACCCAAGTCGAGGCTGTTGTAAACATAGCAGCAGTAAACGGGGTGCCTGCATCCTGTGGATTTTTGGTTTTGCCAACATATAGGCCCATGAGTGGAAGCGCCCTATGCTTTGTAGCTCTGTTTTTTAGATGCTTCAGGAAACACAGCACACTTCTCCAGAGTGGCCGTTGGCAATTTACATTCCCCCCTTCAGCGTAACAAGGCTCCCTTTTCTCCTCTCCTTGTCCTGCATATCTGGTTTTTACCCTTTGTGAGGATGGTCCTTTTTTCTGATTCGAAGTGATACCTCTCTGTAGTGTTGATTTGCATTGCCCGCTTCTTTGGTTGGGCAAAAAGGGCGTATGCGTTTTTCCTGAATATATTCTGGAAGTTAAATTTGAGAGACAGCTTTCTTTTTTAATTGATGAATTAATTAATTTATTTTTGGCTGTGTTGGGTCTTCGTTTCTGTGCGAAGGCTTTCTCTAGTTGTGGCAAGCGGGGGCCACTCTTCATCGCGGTGCGCGGGCCTCTCACTATCGCGGCCTCCCTTGTTGCGGAGCACAGGCTCCAGACGCGCAGGGTCAGGAGTTGTGGCTCACGGGGCTAGTTGCTCCGCGGCATGTGGGAGCTTCCCGGACCAGGGCTCGAACCCGTGTCCCCTGCGTTGGCAGGCAGATTCTCAACCACTGCGCCACCAGGGAAGCCCCTTGAATAGTTTTGTATTTAAAGTTTGTCTGTGGGGACTTCCCTGGTGACGCAGTGGTTAAGAGTCCGCCTGCCAATGCAGGGGACACGGGCTCGAGCCCTGGTCCGGGAAGCTCCCACATGCCGCAGAGCAACCAAGCCTGCGCGGCACAACTACTGAAGCCTGCGCGCCTAGAGCCCGTGCTCGCCCACAAGAGAAGCCACCGCAATGAGAAGCCCGTGCACCACAACGAAGAGTAGCCCCGCTCGACGCAACTAGAGCAAGCCCACATGCAGCAACGAAGACCCAATGCAGCCAAAGATAAATTATAAACTAAAATAAAATTTGCCTCTGAATAACTTTGAGTGAATTTGGTATAAGTTGTAAAGTTTGCATCTACATTCACTTCATTCCAAATGGTTTCCAATTAATTGTTCCTTAACTACTTTTAGAAAACTTTTGGGATAGAGACTCCATTTTCGTTTGAGTTTCCAGTTTAATGGATTCAGCAGTCCTGTCAGTAGGGCACGCTGCCTCCAGTGACCTGTGAGGGAGGCGCGGCCTGCACTTCCTGCACTGACCACAGGGTGGCGCCGAGTTCGCCTCTCTGACCCACAGCGCATGCTCGTTCCCTGCGAACTCGATTGTGAGGACAGCTGAGAGGAGTTGAGCCGCCTCAGGCGCGGGGGCGGGGGCGGGGGCGGGGGCGGGGGCCTTCGGGTAGGACGCCCGGCTCAGCGTCTCTGCTGAGAGGAGCTCGGTCTCCGTCTCCTCAGGACTCGCTGGGGTTTCGGCTTCAGGACAAAGTGGGGCTGCCTCCACGCTGACTAGGGAACTAGGTTTCCTGAGGACCCAGGTGATGCCTGAGGAAAAGGTGAAGAGACGGTGAGGAAAAGTGGGGAGAAGCTTCCTGTGGGCGACTGACCGTTGAGGGGGTCCGTCTTCGTGTGAGCGAGGGAGGGCTTGGCGTGGAAAGCTGGGTGTTTGGTCAGGTTTGTGTGCAGGGTAGCCAGCGTGAGTTATGGGGCGTCCAGTTTTCCCAGCACCATTTATCGTGGGGCGTGTCGTGCTCCTTGGTGTGTCCTTGGTCCCTGTGTCATAAATTCACCGACCCCGTCCGTGTGGGTTGAATTCTGGTCTCTCTGTCCTGTTCCTCTGGTCCCTGTGCCCGTTTTGAGCCAGTTCCACACTGTTTTGGTGACCGTAGCTTCTCAGCAGAGCGTGACGTCAGGGAGGGAGATGCCTCCAGCCCGTTCTCTTTTTTCAGGGTTTCTTTGGCTATTTGGGGTCCTTTGTGGTTCCCCACAGATATTAGGAGGATTTGCTCTATTTTGGGGGAAAATACCATGGAATTTGGGGAGGGATTGCATTCACTGTGTCCACTGCTTTGGGTAGCATGGATATTTTAACAATATTAATTGTTCCATTCCATGAGAACAGGATATCTTTCCATTTATTGGTGTGTTTTGCAATGTCTTCATCAATGTCTTCAAGTTTTCAGTGTGCAGGTCTTTCACCTCCTTGGTTGACTTTATTCCCAGGTATTTTGTTCT
>NW_026778046.1:0-50438 GCF_028023285.1 Balaenoptera ricei
TCAAAATGCTCCGAAACCCTTGTCATCACAATATTCCATGATCCGTGTAATCACGATGATCCATGAACCATTTCTCTACAATGCTCCAGTACCCCTTTCATTAAAATGCTCCATGGCACTTGTCATCAGAATGCTCCAGGAACCCTTCCATCACAATAATCCATGACCCGTTTCCTCACAATTCTCCAGGACCGCTTTCATCACAATACTCCATTCCCTTGTCATCTCAATGCTTCATGGCCCCTGTCATCACAATGATCCATGCCCTTGTCATCAAAATGCTCCAGAACCCTTGTCATCACTATGCTCCATGCCCATGTCATCACAATGCTGCATGAACCCTGTCATCACAATGCTGCATGACTCCTGTCATCACAAGGCTCCATGACCACTGTCATCACAATGCCACATGAGCCCTGTCATCACATTGCTCCATGGCCCCTGTCATTACAATGCTCCATGACCACTGTCATCACAATGTTCCATGGTCGATGTAATCACAATGCCCCATGACACCTTTCCTCAGAAGGCTCCAGTACGCCTGTCATCACAATGCTCCAATGCCCGTCTCATCACAATGCTCCATGATCCCTGTCAGCACAACGTTACAGGACAATTGTCATCACAATGCTCCATGACAACTGTCATCACAATGTTGCCTGCCCATGTCATCAAAATGCTCCATGTCCCCTGTAATCGCAATGTTCCATTACACCTGTCATCACAATGTTCCCTGCCCATGTCATCACAATGCTCCATTACCAAGGTAATCAAAATGTTGGCCTGCCCTTGTCATCAAAATGCTCCATGGCCCCTTTAATCACAATGCTCCATGAACCCTGCCATCACAATGTTCCATGACAGTTGTCATCATAATGCTCCATGACCCCTGTAATCACAATGCTCCATGCCCTTGTCATCACAATGCTCCAGAACTCTTGTCATCACAATGTTCCATGGCCTTGTCATCACAATAATCCATGGCCCCTGTCATCACAGTGCTCCATGATACCTTTCATCACAATTCTAGATGACCACTGTCATCACACTGCCCCAAGACACATGTCATCACAATTCGCCATGGCCCTTGTCATCACAATGTTCCATGACCCATGGCATCACAATGGTCCAGGACACTTGTCATCACAATGCTCCATGATCCCTGTCATCACAATGTTCCATGACACTTGTCATCACAGTGCTCCATGACCCTTGTCATCACAATATTCACTGCCCAAGTAATCAAAGTGCTCCTGGTCCCCTGTAATCACAATGCTCCATTCCCTTGTAATCACACTGCTCCAGAACCCTTGTCATCATAATGCCCCATGCCCGTGTCATCCCAATGCTCCATGTCCTATATATTCACAATGCTCCATGGCCCCTGTAGTCACATTGCTCCATGATCCTTTTCATCACAATGCTCTATGACCACTGTCATCACAATGCCACATGACACCTGTCATTACAATGCTCTATGTCCCCTGTCAGGACAATGTTCCATGGCAGATATCATCACAATGATCCATGACCGCTGTCATCACAATGTTCCCTGCCCTTGTCATCTCAATGCTCCCTGGCCCTTGTAATCACAGTGCTTCATACCCTTGTCATCGCAATGCTCCAGATCACTTCTCATCATAATGCACCATACCCGTGTCATCACAATGCTCCATGGCCCCTGTCATCACAGTGCTCCGTGATACCTTTCATCGTAATGATAGATGACCACTGTCATCACCATGCTCCTTGACACCTGTCATCAGAATTGGCCATGGCCGTTGTCATCACAATGCTCCAGGACACTTGTCTTCACAATGTTCCATGGCGCATTTCATCACAATGCTCCATGACCACTTTCATCAAATTGCTCCATGATGCCTGTCATCACAATGCTCCATGGCCTTTGTCATCAAAATTCTACATGGCCCCTGAAATAACAATGCTTCAGGACAACTTTTATCACAATTCTCCATGACCACTCTCATCACCATGCCGGATAAGACCTTTCATGACAATGCTCCATGGCCCTTGTCATCACAATATTCTATGACTTCTGTCATCACAATGCTCCATGCCCCTGTCATCACAATGCCCCATCACCCCTGCTATTACAATGCTCCATGACCCCTGTCATCACAATGCTCTGAAACCCTTGTCATCACAATATTCCATGATCCGTGTAATCACGATGATCCATGAACCATTTCTGTACAATGCTCGAGTACCCCTTTCATTAAAATGCTCCATGGCACTTGTCATCAGAATGCTCCAGGAACCCTTCCATCACAATAATCCATGACCCGTTTCCTCACAATTCTTCAGGACCGCTTTCATCACAATGCTCCATTCCCTTGTCATCTCAATGCTTCATGGCCCCTGTCATCACAATGATCCATGCCCTTGTCATCAAAATGCTCCAAAACTCTTGTCATCACTATGCTCCATGCCCATGTCATCACAATGCTGCATGACCCCTGTCATCACAATGCCACATGACCCCTGTCATCACATTGCTCCATGGCCCCTGTCATTACAATGCTCCATGACCACTGTCATCACAATGTTCCATGATCGCTGTAATCACAATAACCCATGACACCTTTCCTCAGAAGGCTCCAGTACGCCTGTCATCACAATTCTCCAATGCCTGTCTCATCTCAATGCTCCATGATCCCTGTCAGGACAACGTTACATGACAATTGTAATCACAATGTTCCATTACACCTGTCATCACAATGTTCGCTGCCCATGTCATCACAATGCTCCATTACCAATATAATCAAAATGTTCGCCTGCCCTTGTCAACAAAATGCTCCATGGCCCCTTTAATCATAATGTTCCATGAACCCTGTCATCACAATGTTCCATGACAGTTGTCATCACAATGCTCCATGACCCCTGTAATCACAATGCTCCATGCCCTTGTCATCACAAAGCTCCAGAATTCTTGTCATCATAATGATGAATGCACGTGTCATCACAAAGCTCCATGATACTTGTCATCACAATGTTCCATGGTCTTGTCATCACAGTATTCCATGCCCCTTTCATCACAGTGCTCCATGATACCTTTTCTCACAATTCTACATGACCACTGTCATCACAATGCCCCAAGACACATGTCATCACAATTCGCCATGGCCCTTGTCATCACAATGGTCCATGACCCGTGGCATCACAATGTTCCAGGACACATGTCATCAAAATGATCCATGAACACTTAAATCACAATGCTCCTTGACTCCTGTCATCACAATGCTCCATAGCCTATGCATTCGCAATGCTACATGGTCCCTGTAATCACATTGCTCCATGATCCATTTCATCCCAATGCTCTATGACCACTGTCATCACCATGCCCCATTATACCTGTCATCACAATGCTCCATGGTCCCTGTCAGCACAATGTTCCATGACAGATGTCATCACTATCCTCCATGGTCCCTGTAATCACAATGTTCCATCTGCTAGTCAACGCAATGCTCCAGAACTCTTGTCATCATAATGCTCCATGCCCGTCTCATCACAATTCTCCAGGACACTTTTCTTCAAAATGCTCCATGGCCTTGGTCATCACAATGCTCCATGGCCCCTGTTATCACAGGGATCCATGGTACCTTTCATCACAATGCTAGATAACCTGTGCCATCACAATGCGCGATGACACCTGTCATCAGAATTGGCCATGGCCCTTCTCATCACAATGCTCCATGCCCTTGTCACCACAATGCTCCAGAACTCTTGGCATCATAATGCTTCATGCCCGTCTCATCACAATGCTCCATGACACTTGTCTTCACAATGCTCCATGGCCTTTGTCATCGCAATGCTCCACGGCCCCTGTTATCATAGTGCTCCATGTTACATTTGATCACAATTCTAGATGACCACTGTCATCACAATGCCCCATGACACCTGTCATCACAATTCGCCATGGCACTTGCTATCACAATGCTCCATGACCCCTGTCATCACAATTTTCACTCCCCATGTAATCACAATGCTCCTGGTCCGCTGTAATCACAATGCTCCATACCCTTGTCATCACAATACTCCAGAACTCTTGTCATCATAATGCCCCATGCCCGTGTCATCACAATGCTCCTTGACCCCTGTCATCACAATTCTCCATGGCCTATGTATTCACAATGCTCCATGGCCCCTGTAATCACATTGCTACATGATCCTTTTCATCACAATGCTCTATGACCACGGTCATCACAATGCCACATGACACCTGTCATTACAATGCTCTATGGCCCCTGTCAGCACAATGTTCCATGGCAGATATCATCACAATGATCCATGAACGCTGTCATCACAATGTTCCCTGCTCTTGTCATCTCAATGCTCCCTGGCCCCTGTAAACACAATGCTCCATACCCCTGTCATTGCAATGCTCCAGATCACTTCTCATCATAATGCTCCATGCCCGTGTCATCACAATGCTCCATGGCCACTGTCATCACAATGATCCATGCCCTTGTCATCAAAATGCTCCAGAACTCTTTTCATCACTATGCTCCATGCCCATGTCATCACAATGCTGCATGACCCCTGTCATCACAATGCTGCATGACCCCTGTCATCACAATGCTCCATTCCCGTATCATCACAATGCTCCATTACCCATGTCATCATAGTGATCCATGACCCCTTTCATCACAATGCTCCATGACACCTGCCATCACAATGCTCCGTTGTCTTTGTCATCACAAGGCTCCATGGCCCCTTTAATCACAATGCTCCATGAACCCTGTCATCACAATGTTCCATGACATTTGTCATCACTATGCTCCATGACCCCTGTAATCACAATGCTCCATGCCCTTGTCATCACAATGCTCCAAAACTCTTGTCATCATAATGATGAATGCCCGTGTCATCACAAAGCTCCATGATACTTGTCATCACAATGTTCCATGGCCTTGTCATCACAATAATCCATGGTCCCTGTCATCACAGTGCTCCATGATACCTTTCATCACAATTCTACATGACCACTGTCATCACAATGCCCCAAGACACATTTCATCACAATTCGCCATGGTCCTTGTCATCACAATGTTCCATGCTCCGTGGCATCACAATGGTCCAGGACACTTGTCATCACAATGCTCCATAGCCTATGCATTCGCAATGCTACATGGTCCCTGTAATCACATTGCTCCATGATCCATTTCATCCCAATGCTCTATGACGTCTGTCATCACCATGCCCCATTATACCTGTCATCACAATGCTCCATGGCCCCTGTCAGCACAATGTTCCATGACAGATGTCATCACTATCCTCCATGGTCCCTGTAATCACAATGCTCCATTCCCTTGTCAACGCAATGCTCCAGAACTCTTGTCATCATAATGCTCCATGCCCGTCTCATCACAATTCTCCATGACACTTTCCAACACAATGCTCCATGGCCTTTGTCATCACAATGCTCCATGGCCCCTGTTATCACAGTGATCCATGGTACCTTTCATCACAATGCTAGATAAACTCTGTCATCACAATGCCCAATGACACCTGTCATCAGAATTGGCCATGGCCCTTGTCATCACAATGCTCCATGCCCTTGTCCCCACAATGCTCCAGAACTCTTGGCATCATAATACTCCATGCCCGTCTCATCCCAATGCTCCATGACATTTGTCCTCACAATGCTCCATGGCCTTTGTCATCGCAATGCTCCATGGCCCCTGTTATCACAGTGCTCCATGTTACCTTTCATCACAATTCTAGATGACCACTGTCATCACAATGCCCCATGACACCTGTCATCACAATTCGCCATGGCACTTGTCATCACAATGCTCCATGATCCCTGTCACCACAATGTTCCATGTCACTTGTCATCACAGTGCTCCATGACCCCTGTCATCACAATATTCACTGCCCATGTAATCACAATGCTCCTGGTCCCCTGTAATCACAATGCTCCATACCCTTGTCATCACAATGCTCCAGAACTCTTGTCATCATAATGTCCCATGCCCGTGTCATCACAATGCTCCTTGACCCCTGTCATCACAATGCTCCATGGCCTATGTATTCACAATGCTCCATGGCCCCTGTAATCACATTGCTCCATGATCCTTTTCATCACAATGCTCTATGACCACTGTCATCACAATGACACATGACACCTGTCATTACAATGCTCTATGGCCCCTGTCAGCACAATGTTCCATGGCAGATATCATCACAATGATCCATGACCGCTGTCATCACAATGTTCCCTGCCCTTGTCATCTAAATGCTCCCTGGCCCCTGTAATCACAATGCTCCATACCCTTGTGATTGCAATGCTCCAGATCACTTCTCATCATGCTCCATGCCCATGTCATCACAATGCTCCATGGCCCCTGTCATCACAGTGCTCCGTGATACCTTTCATCGTAATGATAGATGACCACTGTCATCACCATGCTCCTTGACACCTGTCATCAGAATTGGCCATGGCCCTTGTCATCACAATGCTCCAGGACACTTATCTTCACAATGTTCCATGGCGCATCTCATCACAATGCTCCATGACCACTTTCATCAAATTGCTCCATGATGCCTGTTATCACAATGCTGCATGGCCTTTGTCATCAAAATTCTACATGGCCCCTGTAATAACAGTGCTTCAGGACAACTTTTATCACAATTCTCCATGACCACTCTGTTCTCCATGCCAGATAAGACATTTCATGACAATGGTCCATGGCCCTTGTCATCACAATATTCTATGACTTCTGTCATCACAATGCTCCATGCCCCTGTCATCACAATGCCCCATCACCCCTGCCATTACAATGCTCCATGACCCCTGTCATCAAAATGCTCCGAAACCCTTGTCATCACAATATTCCATGATCCGTGTAATCACGATGATCCATGAACCATTTCTCTACAATGCTCCAGTACCCCTTTCATTAAAATGCTCCATGGCACTTGTCATCAGAATGCTCCAGGAACCCTTCCATCACAATAATCCATGACCCGTTTCCTCACAATTCTCCAGGACCGCTTTCATCACAATACTCCATTCCCTTGTCATCTCAATGCTTCATGGCCCCTGTCATCACAATGATCCATGCCCTTGTCATCAAAATGCTCCAGAACCCTTGTCATCACTATGCTCCATGCCCATGTCATCACAATGCTGCATGAACCCTGTCATCACAATGCTGCATGACTCCTGTCATCACAAGGCTCCATGACCACTGTCATCACAATGCCACATGAGCCCTGTCATCACATTGCTCCATGGCCCCTGTCATTACAATGCTCCATGACCACTGTCATCACAATGTTCCATGGTCGATGTAATCACAATGCCCCATGACACCTTTCCTCAGAAGGCTCCAGTACGCCTGTCATCACAATGCTCCAATGCCCGTCTCATCACAATGCTCCATGATCCCTGTCAGCACAACGTTACAGGACAATTGTCATCACAATGCTCCATGACACCTGTCATCAAAATGTTGCCTGCCCATGTCATCAAAATGCTCCATGTCCCCTGTAATCGCAATGTTCCATTACACCTGTCATCACAATGTTCCCTGCCCATGTCATCACAATGCTCCATTACCAAGGTAATCAAAATGTTGGCCTGCCCTTGTCATCAAAATGCTCCATGGCCCCTTTAATCACAATGCTCCATGAACCCTGCCATCACAATGTTCCATGACAGTTGTCATCATAATGCTCCATGACCCCTGTAATCACAATGCTCCATGCCCTTGTCATCACAATGCTCCAGAACTCTTGTCATCATAATGATGAATGCCCGTGTCATCACAAAGCTCCATGATACTTGTCATCACAATGTTCCATGGCCTTGTCATCACAATAATCCATGGTCCCTGTCATCACAGTGCTCCATGGTACCTTTCATCACAATTCTACATGACCACTGTCATCACAATGCCCCAAGACACATTTCATCACAATTCGCCATGGTCCTTGTCATCACAATGTTCCATGCCCCGTGGCATCACAATGGTCCAGGACACTTGTCATCACAATGCTCCATAGCCTATGCATTCGCAATGCTACATGGTCCCTGTAATCACATTGCTCCATGATCCATTTCATCCCAATGCTCTATGACCTCTGTCATCACCATGCCCAATTATACCTGTCATCACAATGCTCCATGGCCCCTGTCAGCACAATGTTCCATGACAGATGTCATCACTATCCTCCATGGTCCCTGTAATCACAATGCTCCATTCCCTTGTCAACGCAATGCTCCAGAACTCTTGTCATCATAATGCTCCATGCCCGTCTCATCACAATTCTCCATGACACTTTCCAACAGAATGCTCCATGGCCTTTGTCATCACAATGCTCCATGGCCCCTGTTATCACAGTGATCCATGGTACCTTTCATCACAATGCTAGATAAACTCTGTCATCACGATGACCAATGACACCTGTCATCAGAATTGGCCATGGCCCTTGTCATCACAATGCTCCATGCCCTTGTCCCCACAATGCTCCAGAACTCTTGGCATCATAATACTCCATGCCCGTCTCATCCCAATGCTCCATGACATTTGTCCTCACAATGCTCCATGGCCTTTGTCATCGCAATGCTCCATGGCCCCTGTTATCACAGTGCTCCATGTTACCTTTCATCACAATTCTAGATGACCACTGTCATCACAATGCCCCATGACACCTGTCATCACAATTCGCCATGGCACTTGTCATCACAATGCTCCATGATCCCTGTCATCACAATGTTCCATGTCACTTGTCATCACAGTGCTCCATGACCCCTGTCATCACAATTTTCACTCCCCATGTAATCACAATGCTCCTGGTCCGCTGTAATCACAATGCTCCATACCTTTGTCATCACAATACTCCAGAACTCTTGTCATCATAATGCCCCATGCCCGTGTCATCACAATGCTCCTTGACCCCTGTCATCACAATTCTCCATGGCCTATGTATTCACAATGCTCCATGGCCCCTGTAATCACATTGCTACATGATCCTTTTCATCACAATGCTCTATGAACACGGTCATCACAATGCCACATGACACCTGTCATTACAATGCTCTATGGCCCCTGTCAGCACAATGTTCCATGGCAGATATCATCACAATGATCCATGAACGCTGTCATCACAATGTTCCCTGCTCTTGTCATCTCAATGCTCCCTGGCCCCTGTAATCACAATGCTCCATACCCTTGTCATTGCAATGCTCCAGATCACTTCTCATCATAATGCTCCATGCCCGTGTCATCACAATGCTCCATGGCCACTGTCATCACAATGATCCATGCCCTTGTCATCAAAATGCTCCAGAACTCTTTTCATCACTATGCTCCATGCCCATGTCATCACAGTGCTGCATGACCCCTGTCATCACAATGCTGCATGACCCCTGTCATCACAATGCTCCATTCCCGTATCATCACAATGCTCCATTACCCATGTCATCATAGTGATCCATGACCCCTTTCATCACAATGCTCCATGACACCTGCCATCACAATGCTCCGTTGTCTTTGTCATCACAAGGCTCCATGGCCCCTTTAATCACAATGCTCCATGAACCCTGTCATCACAATGTTCCATGACATTTGTCATCACTATGCTCCATGACCCCTGTAATCACAATGCTCCATGCCCTTGTCATCACAATGCTCCAGAACTCTTGTCATCATAATGATGAATGCCCGTGTCATCACAAAGCTCCATGATACTTGTCATCACAATGTTCCATGGCCTTGTCATCACAATAATCCATGGTCCCTGTCATCACAGTGCTCCATGATACCTTTCATCACAATTCTACATGACCACTGTCATCACAATGCCCCAAGACACATTTCATCACAATTCGCCATGGTCCTTGTCATCACAATGTTCCATGCTCCGTGGCATCACAATGGTCCTGGACACTTGTCATCACAATGCTCCATAGCCTATGCATTCGCAATGCTACATGGTCCCTGTAATCACATTGCTCCATGATCCATTTCATCCCAATGCTCTATGACCTCTGTCATCACCATGCCCCATTATACCTGTCATCACAATGCTCCATGGCCCCTGTCAGCACAATGTTCCATGACAGATGTCATCACTATCCTCCATGGTCCCTGTAATCACAATGCTCCATTCCCTTGTCAACGCAATGCTCCAGAACTCTTGTCATCATAATGCTCCATGCCCGTCTCATCACAATTCTCCATGACACTTTCCAACACAATGCTCCATGGCCTTTGTCATCACAATGCTCCATGGCCCCTGTTATCACAGTGATCCATGGTACCTTTCATCACAATGCTAGATAAACTCTGTCATCACGATGCCCAATGACACCTGTCATCAGAATTGGCCATGGCCCTTGTCATCACAATGCTCCATGCCCTTGTCCCCACAATGCTCCAGAACTCTTGGCATCATAATACTCCATGCCCGTCTCATCCCAATGCTCCATGACATTTGTCCTCACAATGCTCCATGGCCTTTGTCATCGCAATGCTCCATGGCCCCTGTTATCACAGTGCTCCATGTTACCTTTCATCACAATTCTAGATGACCACTGTCATCACAATGCCCCATGACACCTGTCATCACAATTCGCCATGGCACTTGTCATCACAATGCTCCATGACCCCTGTCATCACAATATTCACTGCCCATGTAATCACAATGCTCCTGGTCCCCTGTAATCACAATGCTCCATACCCTTGTCATCACAATGCTCCAGAACTCTTGTCATCATAATGTCCCATGCCCGTGTCATCACAATGCTCCTTGACCCCTGTCATCACAATGCTCCATGGCCTATGTATTCACAATGCTCCATGGCCCCTGTAATCACATTGCTCCGTGATCCTTTTCATCACAATGCTCTATGACCACTGTCATCACAATGACACATGACACCTGTCATTACAATGCTCTATGGCCCCTGTCAGCACAATGTTCCATGGCAGATATCATCACAATGATCCATGACCGCTGTCATCACAATGTTCCCTGCCCTTGTCACCTAAATGCTCCCTGGCCCCTGTAATCACAATGCTCCATACCCTTGTGATTGCAATGCTCCAGATCACTTCTCATCATAATGCTCCATGCCCATGTCATCACAATGCTCCATGGCCCCTGTCATCACAGTGCTCCGTGATACCTTTCATCGTAATGATAGATGACCACTGTCATCACCATGCTCCTTGACACCTGTCATCAGAATTGGCCATGGCCCTTGTCATCACAATGCTCCAGGACACTTATCTTCACAATGTTCCATGGCGCATCTCATCACAATGCTCCATGACCACTTTCATCAAATTGCTCCATGATGCCTGTTATCACAATGCTGCATGGCCTTTGTCATCAAAATTCTACATGGCCCCTGTAATAACAGTGCTTCAGGACAACTTTTATCACAATTCTCCATGACCACTCTGTTCTCCATGCCAGATAAGACATTTCATGACAATGGTCCATGGCCCTTGTCATCACAATATTCTATGACTTCTGTCATCACAATGCTCCATGCCCCTGTCATCACAATGCCCCATCACCCCTGCCATTACAATGCTCCATGACCCCTGTCATCAAAATGCTCCGAAACCCTTGTCATCACAATATTCCATGATCCGTGTAATCACGATGATCCATGAACCATTTCTCTACAATGCTCCAGTACCCCTTTCATTAAAATGCTCCATGGCACTTGTCATCAGAATGCTCCAGGAACCCTTCCATCACAATAATCCATGACCCGTTTCCTCACAATTCTCCAGGACCGCTTTCATCACAATACTCCATTCCCTTGTCATCTCAATGCTTCATGGCCCCTGTCATCACAATGATCCATGCCCTTGTCATCAAAATGCTCCAGAACCCTTGTCATCACTATGCTCCATGCCCATGTCATCACAATGCTGCATGAACCCTGTCATCACAATGCTGCATGACTCCTGTCATCACAAGGCTCCATGACCACTGTCATCACAATGCCACATGAGCCCTGTCATCACATTGCTCCATGGCCCCTGTCATTACAATGCTCCATGACCACTGTCATCACAATGTTCCATGGTCGATGTAATCACAATGCCCCATGACACCTTTCCTCAGAAGGCTCCAGTACGCCTGTCATCACAATGCTCCAATGCCCGTCTCATCACAATGCTCCATGATCCCTGTCAGCACAACGTTACAGGACAATTGTCATCACAATGCTCCATGACACCTGTCATCAAAATGTTGCCTGCCCATGTCATCAAAATGCTCCATGTCCCCTGTAATCGCAATGTTCCATTACACCTGTCATCACAATGTTCCCTGCCCATGTCATCACAATGCTCCATTACCAAGGTAATCAAAATGTTGGCCTGCCCTTGTCATCAAAATGCTCCATGGCCCCTTTAATCACAATGCTCCATGAACCCTGCCATCACAATGTTCCATGACAGTTGTCATCATAATGCTCCATGACCCCTGTAATCACAATGCTCCATGCCCTTGTCATCACAATGCTCCAGAACTCTTGTCATCATAATGATGAATGCCCGTGTCATCACAAAGCTCCATGATACTTGTCATCACAATGTTCCATGGCCTTGTCATCACAATAATCCATGGTCCCTGTCATCACAGTGCTCCATGGTACCTTTCATCACAATTCTACATGACCACTGTCATCACAATGCCCCAAGACACATTTCATCACAATTCGCCATGGTCCTTGTCATCACAATGTTCCATGCCCCGTGGCATCACAATGGTCCAGGACACTTGTCATCACAATGCTCCATAGCCTATGCATTCGCAATGCTACATGGTCCCTGTAATCACATTGCTCCATGATCCATTTCATCCCAATGCTCTATGACCTCTGTCATCACCATGCCCAATTATACCTGTCATCACAATGCTCCATGGCCCCTGTCAGCACAATGTTCCATGACAGATGTCATCACTATCCTCCATGGTCCCTGTAATCACAATGCTCCATTCCCTTGTCAACGCAATGCTCCAGAACTCTTGTCATCATAATGCTCCATGCCCGTCTCATCACAATTCTCCATGACACTTTCCAACAGAATGCTCCATGGCCTTTGTCATCACAATGCTCCATGGCCCCTGTTATCACAGTGATCCATGGTACCTTTCATCACAATGCTAGATAAACTCTGTCATCACGATGACCAATGACACCTGTCATCAGAATTGGCCATGGCCCTTGTCATCACAATGCTCCATGCCCTTGTCCCCACAATGCTCCAGAACTCTTGGCATCATAATACTCCATGCCCGTCTCATCCCAATGCTCCATGACATTTGTCCTCACAATGCTCCATGGCCTTTGTCATCGCAATGCTCCATGGCCCCTGTTATCACAGTGCTCCATGTTACCTTTCATCACAATTCTAGATGACCACTGTCATCACAATGCCCCATGACACCTGTCATCACAATTCGCCATGGCACTTGTCATCACAATGCTCCATGATCCCTGTCATCACAATGTTCCATGTCACTTGTCATCACAGTGCTCCATGACCCCTGTCATCACAATTTTCACTCCCCATGTAATCACAATGCTCCTGGTCCGCTGTAATCACAATGCTCCATACCTTTGTCATCACAATACTCCAGAACTCTTGTCATCATAATGCCCCATGCCCGTGTCATCACAATGCTCCTTGACCCCTGTCATCACAATTCTCCATGGCCTATGTATTCACAATGCTCCATGGCCCCTGTAATCACATTGCTACATGATCCTTTTCATCACAATGCTCTATGAACACGGTCATCACAATGCCACATGACACCTGTCATTACAATGCTCTATGGCCCCTGTCAGCACAATGTTCCATGGCAGATATCATCACAATGATCCATGAACGCTGTCATCACAATGTTCCCTGCTCTTGTCATCTCAATGCTCCCTGGCCCCTGTAATCACAATGCTCCATACCCTTGTCATTGCAATGCTCCAGATCACTTCTCATCATAATGCTCCATGCCCGTGTCATCACAATGCTCCATGGCCACTGTCATCACAATGATCCATGCCCTTGTCATCAAAATGCTCCAGAACTCTTTTCATCACTATGCTCCATGCCCATGTCATCACAGTGCTGCATGACCCCTGTCATCACAATGCTGCATGACCCCTGTCATCACAATGCTCCATTCCCGTATCATCACAATGCTCCATTACCCATGTCATCATAGTGATCCATGACCCCTTTCATCACAATGCTCCATGACACCTGCCATCACAATGCTCCGTTGTCTTTGTCATCACAAGGCTCCATGGCCCCTTTAATCACAATGCTCCATGAACCCTGTCATCACAATGTTCCATGACATTTGTCATCACTATGCTCCATGACCCCTGTAATCACAATGCTCCATGCCCTTGTCATCACAATGCTCCAGAACTCTTGTCATCATAATGATGAATGCCCGTGTCATCACAAAGCTCCATGATACTTGTCATCACAATGTTCCATGGCCTTGTCATCACAATAATCCATGGTCCCTGTCATCACAGTGCTCCATGATACCTTTCATCACAATTCTACATGACCACTGTCATCACAATGCCCCAAGACACATTTCATCACAATTCGCCATGGTCCTTGTCATCACAATGTTCCATGCTCCGTGGCATCACAATGGTCCAGGACACTTGTCATCACAATGCTCCATAGCCTATGCATTCGCAATGCTACATGGTCCCTGTAATCACATTGCTCCATGATCCATTTCATCCCAATGCTCTATGACCTCTGTCATCACCATGCCCCATTATACCTGTCATCACAATGCTCCATGGCCCCTGTCAGCACAATGTTCCATGACAGATGTCATCACTATCCTCCATGGTCCCTGTAATCACAATGCTCCATTCCCTTGTCAACGCAATGCTCCAGAACTCTTGTCATCATAATGCTCCATGCCCGTCTCATCACAATTCTCCATGACACTTTCCAACACAATGCTCCATGGCCTTTGTCATCACAATGCTCCATGGCCCCTGTTATCACAGTGATCCATGGTACCTTTCATCACAATGCTAGATAAACTCTGTCATCACGATGCCCAATGACACCTGTCATCAGAATTGGCCATGGCCCTTGTCATCACAATGCTCCATGCCCTTGTCCCCACAATGCTCCAGAACTCTTGGCATCATAATACTCCATGCCCGTCTCATCCCAATGCTCCATGACATTTGTCCTCACAATGCTCCATGGCCTTTGTCATCGCAATGCTCCATGGCCCCTGTTATCACAGTGCTCCATGTTACCTTTCATCACAATTCTAGATGACCACTGTCATCACAATGCCCCATGACACCTGTCATCACAATTCGCCATGGCACTTGTCATCACAATGCTCCATGACCCCTGTCATCACAATATTCACTGCCCATGTAATCACAATGCTCCTGGTCCCCTGTAATCACAATGCTCCATACCCTTGTCATCACAATGCTCCAGAACTCTTGTCATCATAATGTCCCATGCCCGTGTCATCACAATGCTCCTTGACCCCTGTCATCACAATGCTCCATGGCCTATGTATTCACAATGCTCCATGGCCCCTGTAATCACATTGCTCCATGATCCTTTTCATCACAATGCTCTATGACCACTGTCATCACAATGACACATGACACCTGTCATTACAATGCTCTATGGCCCCTGTCAGCACAATGTTCCATGGCAGATATCATCACAATGATCCATGACCGCTGTCATCACAATGTTCCCTGCCCTTGTCATCTAAATGCTCCCTGGCCCCTGTAATCACAATGCTCCATACCCTTGTGATTGCAATGCTCCAGATCACTTCTCATCATAATGCTCCATGCCCATGTCATCACAATGCTCCATGGCCCCTGTCATCACAGTGCTCCGTGATACCTTTCATCGTAATGATAGATGACCACTGTCATCACCATGCTCCTTGACACCTGTCATCAGAATTGGCCATGGCCCTTGTCATCACAATGCTCCAGGACACTTATCTTCACAATGTTCCATGGCGCATTTCATCACAATGCTCCATGACCACTTTCATCAAATTGCTCCATGATGCCTGTCATCACAATGCTCCATGGCCTTTGTCATCAAAATTCTACATGGCCCCTGTAATAACAGTGCTTCAGGACAACTTTTATCACAATTCTCCATGACCACTCTGTTCTCCATGCCAGATAAGACATTTCATGACAATGGTCCATGGCCCTTGTCATCACAATATTCTATGACTTCTGTCATCACAATGCTCCATGCCCCTGTCATCACAATGCCCCATCACCCCTGCTATTACAATGCTCCATGACCCCTGTCATCAAAATGCTCCGAAACCCATGTCATCACAATATTCCATGATCCGTGTAATCACGATGATCCATGAACCATTTCTCTACAATGCTCCAGTACCCCTTTCATTAAAATGCTCCATGGCACTTGTCATCAGAATGCTCCAGGAACCCTTCCATCACAATAATCCATGACCCGTTTCCTCACAATTCTCCAGGACCGCTTTCATCACAATACTCCATTCCCTTGTCATCTCAATGCTTCATGGCCCCTGTCATCACAATGATCCATGCCCTTGTCATCAAAATGCTCCAGAACCCTTGTCATCACTATGCTCCATGCCCATGTCATCACAATGCTGCATGAACCCTGTCCTCACAATGCTGCATGACTCCTGTCATCACAAGGCTCCATGACCACTGTCATCACAATGCCACATGAGCCCTGTCATCACATTGCTCCATGGCCCCTGTCATTACAATGCTCCATGACCACTGTCATCACAATGTTCCATGATC
The DNA here is from genome assembly GCF_028023285.1 of Balaenoptera ricei. Classification (NCBI taxonomy): domain Eukaryota; kingdom Metazoa; phylum Chordata; class Mammalia; order Artiodactyla; family Balaenopteridae; genus Balaenoptera; species Balaenoptera ricei. The sequence continues at coordinate 16,844 of NW_026778046.1, forward strand.
GATGTAATCACAATGCCCCATGACACCTTTCCTCAGAAGGCTCCAGTACGCCTGTCATCACAATGCTCCAATGCCCGTCTCATCACAATGCTCCATGATCCCTGTCAGCACAACGTTACAGGACAATTGTCATCACAATGCTCCATGACACCTGTCATCAAAATGTTGCCTGCCCATGTCATCAAAATGCTCCATGTCCCCTGTAATCACAATGTTCCATTACACCTGTCATCACAATGTTCCCTGCCCATGTCATCACAATGCTCCATTACCAATGTAATCAAAATGTTGGCCTGCCCTTGTCATCAAAATGCTCCATGGCCCCTTTAATCACAATGCTCCATGAACCCTGCCATCACAATGTTCCATGACAGTTGTCATCATAATGCTCCATGACCCCTGTAATCACAATGCTCCATGCCCTTGTCATCACAATGCTCCAGAACTCTTGTCATCACAATGTTCCATGGCCTTGTCATCACAATAATCCATGGCCCCTGTCATCACAGTGCTCCATGATACCTTTCATCACAATTCTAGATGACCACTGTCATCACACTGCCCCAAGACACATGTCATCACAATTCGCCATGGCCCTTGTCATCACAATGTTCCATGACCCGTGGCATCACAATGGTCCAGGACACTTGTCATCACAATGATCCATGACCACTTACATCACAATGCTCCTTGACTCCCGTCATCACAATGCTCCATAGCCTATGCATTCGCAATGCTACATGGTCCCTGTAATCACATTGCTCCATGATCCATTTCATCCCAATGCTCTATGACCACTGTCATCACCATGCCCCATTATACCTGTCATCACAATGCTCCATGGCCCCTGTCAGCACAATGTTCCATGACAGATGTCATCACTATCCTCCATGGTCCCTGTAATCACAATGCTCCATTCCCTTGTCAACGCAATGCTCCAGAACTCTTGTCATCATAATGCTCCATGCCCGTCTCATCACAATTCTCCATGACACTTTTCATCAAAAGGCTCCATGGCCTTTGTCATCACAATGCTACATGGCCCCTGTTATCACAGTGATCCATGGTACCTTTCATCACAATGCTAGATAAACTCTGTCATCACAATGCCCTATGACACCTGTCATCAGAATTGGCAATGGCCCTTGTCATCACAATGCTCCATGCCCTTGTCTCCACAATGCTCCAGAACTCTTGGCATCATAATACTCCATGCCCGTCTCATCCCAATGCTCCATGACATTTGTCCTCACAATGCTCCATGGCCTTTGTCATCGCAATGCTCCATGGCCCCTGTTATCACAGTGCTCCATGTTACCTTTCATCACAATTCTAGATGACCACTGTCATCACAATGCCCCATGACACCTGTCATCACAATTCGCCATGGCACTTGTCATCACAATGCTCCATGATCCCTGTCATCACAATGTGCCATCACACCAGTCTTCACAATGTTGCCTGCCCATGTCATTAAAATGCTCCATGTCCCCTCTAATCACCATGATCCATTACACCTGTCATCACAATGTTCCCTGCTCTTGTCATCAAAATGCTCCATGGCCCCGTTAATCACAATGCTCCCTGAACCCTGTCATCACAAAGTTCCATGACAGTTGTCATCACAATGCTCCATGACCCCTCTAATCACAATGCTGCATGCCCTTGTCACCACAATGCTCCAGAACTCTTGGCATCATAATGATGAATGCCCGTGTCATCACAAAGCTCCATGATACTTGTCATCACAATGTTCCATTGCCTTGTCATCACTATACTCCATGGCCCCCGTCATCACAGTGCTCCATGATACCTTTCATCACAATTCTAGAAGACCACTGTCATCACAAAGCCCCAAGACACATGTCATCACAATTCGCCATGGCCCTTGTCATCACAATGCTCCATGACCCGTGGCATCACAATGGTCCAGGACACTTGTCATCACAATGATCCATGACCACTTACATCACAATGCTCCTTGACTCCTGTCATCACAATGCTCCATAGCCTATGCATTCGCAATGCTACATGGTCCCTGTAATCACATTGCTCCATGATGCATTTCATCCCAATGCTCTATGACCACTGTCATCACCATGACCCATTATACCTGTCATCACAATGCTCCATGGCCCCTGTCAGCACAATGTTCCATGACAGATGTCATCACTATCCTCCATGGTCCCTGTAATCACAATGTTCCATTCCTTCTCAACGCAATGCTCCAGAACTCTTGTCATAATAATGCTCCTTGCCCGTCTCATCACAATTCTCCATGACACTTTTCATCAAAATGCTCCATAGCCTTTGTCATCATAATGCTCTATGGCCCCTGTTATCACAGTGATCCATGGTACCTTTCATCACAATGCTAGATAACCTCTGTCATCACAATGCCCGATGACACCTGTCATCAGAATTGGCCATGGCCCTTGTCATCACAATGCTCCATGTCCTTGTCACCACAATGCTCCACAACTCTTGGCATCATAATGCTCCATGCCCGTCTCATCACAATGCTCCATGACACTTGTCCACACAATGCTCCATGACCTTTGTCATCGCAATGATCCATGGCCCCTGTTATCACAGTGCTCCATGTTACGTTTCATCACAATTCTAGATGACCACTGTCATCACAATGCCCCATGACACCTGTCATCACAATTCACCATGACACTTGTCATCACAATGCTCCATGATCCCTGTCATCACAATGTTCCATGACACTTGTCATCACAGTGCTCCATGACCCTTGTCATCACAATATTCACTGCCCAAGTAATCAAAGTGCTCCTGGTCCCCTGTAATCACAATGCTCCATTCCCTTGTCATCACACTGCTCCAGAACCCTTGTCATCATAATGCCCCATGCCCGTGTGATCACAATGCTCCATGTCCTATGTATTCACAATGCTCCATGGCCCCTGTAATCACATTGCTCCATGATCCTTTTCATCACAATGCTCTATGACCACTGTCATCACAATGACACATGACACCTGTCATTACAATGCTCTATGGCCCCTGTCAGCACAATGTTCCATGGCAGATATCATCACAATGATCCATGACCGCTGTCATCACAATGTTCCCTGCCCTTGTCATCTCAATGCTCCCTGGCCCCTGTAATCACAGTGCTTCATACCCTTGTCATCGCAATGCTCCAGATCACTTCTCATCATAATGCACCATACCCGTGTCATCACAATGCTCCATGGCCCCTGTCATCACAGTGCTCCGTGATACCTTTCATCGTAATGATAGATGACCACTGTCATCAACATGCTCCTTGACACCTGTCATCAGAATTGGCCATGGCCGTTGTCATCACAATGCTCCAGGACACTTGTCTTCACAATGTTCCATGGCGCATTTCATCACAATGCTCCATGACCACTTTCATCAAATTGCTCCATGATGCCTGTCATCACAATGCTCCATGGCCTTTGTCATCAAAATTCTACATGGCCCCTGAAATAATAGTGCTTCAGGACAACTTTTATCACAATGCTCCATGACCACTCTCATCACCATGCCGGATAAGACCTTTCATGACAATGCTCCATGGCCCTTGTCATCACAATATTCTATGACTTCTGTCATCACAATGCTCCATGCCCCTGTCATCACAATGCCCCATCACCCCTGCTATTACAATGCTCCATGACCCCTGTCATCACAATGTTCTGAAACCCTTGTCATCACAATATTCCATGATCCGTGTAATCACGATGATCCATGAACCATTTCTCTACAATGCTCCAGTACCCCTTTCATTAAAATGCTCCATGGCACTTGTCATCAGAATGCTCCAGGAACCCTTCCATCACAATAATCCATGACCCGTTTCCTCACAATTCTTCAGGACCGCTTTCATCACAATGCTCCATTCCCTTGTCATCTCAATGCTTCATGGCCCCTGTCATCACAATGATCCATGCCCTTGTCATCAAAATGCTCCAGAACTCTTGTCATCACTATGCTCCATGCCCATGTCATTACAATGCTGCATGACCCCTGTCATCACAATGCCACATGATCCCTGTCATCACATTGCTCCATGGCCCCTGTCATTACAATGCTCCATGACCACTGTCATCACAATGTTCCATGATCGCTGTAATCACAATAACCCATGACACCTTTCCTCAGAAGGCTCCAGTACGCCTGTCATCACAATGCTCCAATGCCTGTCTCATCTCAATGCTCCATGATCCCTGTCAGGACAACGTTACATGACAATTGTAATCACAATGTTCCATTACACCTGTCATCACAATGTTCGCTGCCCATGTCATCACAATGCTCCATTACCAATATAATCAAAATGTTTGCCTGCCCTTGTCAACAAAATGCTCCATGGCCCCTTTAATCACAATGTTCCATGAACCCTGTCATCACAATGTTCCATGACAGTTGTCATCACAATGCTCAATGACCCCTGTAATCACAATGCTCCATGCCCTTGTCATCACAAAGCTCCAGAATTCTTGTCATCATAATGATGAATGCACGTGTCATCACAAAGCTCCATGATACTTGTCATCACAATGTTCCATGGTCTTGTCATCACAGTATTCCATGCCCCTTTCATCACAGTGCTCCATGATACCTTTTATCACAATTCTACATGACCACTGTCATCACAATGCCCCAAGACACATGTCATCACAATTCGCCATGGCCCTTGTCATCACAATGCTCCATGACCCGTGGCATCACAATGTTCCAGGACACATGTCATCAAAATGATCCATGAACACTTAAATCACAATGCTCCTTGACTCCTGTCATCACAATGCTCCATAGCCTATGCATTCGCAATGCTACATGGTCCCTGTAATCACATTGCTCCATGATCCATTTCATCCCAATGCTCTATGACGTCTGTCATCACCATGCCCCATTATACCTGTCATCACAATGCTCCATGGCCCCTGTCAGCACAATGTTCCATGACAGATGTCATCACTATCCTCCATGGTCCCTGGAATCACAATGCTCCATTCCCTTGTCAACGCAATGCTCCAGAACTCTTGTCATCATAATGCTCCATGCCCGTCTCATCACAATTCTCCATGACACTTTTCTTCAAAATGCTCCATGGCCTTGGTCATCACAATGCTCCATGGCCCCTGTTATCACAGGGATCCATGGTAACTTTCATCACAATGCTAGATAACCTGTGTCATCACAATGCGCGATGACACCTGTCATCAGAATTGGCCATGGCCCTTCTCATCACAATGCTCCATGCCCTTGTCACCACAATGCTCCAGAACTCTTGGCATCATAATGCTTCATGCCCGTCTCATCACAATGCTCCATGACACTTGTCTTCACAATGCTCCATGGCCTTTGTCATCGCAATGCTCCACGGCCCCTGTTATCACAGTGCTCCATGTTACATTTCATCACAATTCTAGATGACCACTGTCATCACAATGCCCCATGACACCTGTCATCACAATTCGCCATGGCACTTGCCATCATAATGCTCCATGACCCCTGTCATCACAATTTTCACTCCCCATGTAATCACAATGCTCCTGGTCCCCTGTAATCACAATGCTCCATACCCTTGTCATCACAATACTCCAGGAATCTTGTCATCATAATGCCCCATGCCCGTGTCATCACAATGCTCCTTGACCCCTGTCATCACAATTCTCCATGGCCTATGTATTCACAATGCTCCATGGCCCCTGTAATCACATTGCTACATGATCCTTTTCATCACAATGCTCTATGACCACGGTCATCACAATGCCACATGACACCTGTCATTACAATGCTCTATGGCCCCTGTCAGCACAATGTTCCATGGCAGATATCATCACAATGATCCATGAACGCTGTCATCACAATGTTCCCTGCTCTTGTCATCTCAATGCTCCCTGGCCCCTGTAATCACAATGCTCCATACCCTTGTCATTGCAATGCTCCAGATCACTTCTCATCATAATGCTCCATGCCCGTGTCATCACAATGCTCCATGGCCACTGTCATCACAATGATCCATGCCCTTGTCATCAAAATGCTCCAGAACTCTTTTCATCACTATGCTCCATGCCCATGTCATCACAATGCTGCATAACCCCTGTCATCACAATGCTGCATGACCCCTGTCATCACAATGCTCCATTCCCGTATCATCACAATGCTCCATTACCCATGTCATCATAGTGATCCATGACCCCTTTCATCACAATGCTCCATGACACCTGCCATCACAATGCTCCGTTGTCTTTGTCATCACAAGGCTCCATGGCCCCTTTAATCACAATGCTCCATGAACCCTGTCATCCCAATGTTCCATGACATTTGTCATCACTATGCTCCATGACCACTGTAATCACAATGCTCCATGCCCTTGTCATCACAATGCTCCAGAACTCTTGTCATCATAATGATGAATGCCCGTGTCATCACAAAGCTCCATGATACTTGTCATCACAATGTTCCATGGCCTTGTCATCACAATAATCCATGGTCCCTGTCATCACAGTGCTCCATGATACCTTTCATCACAATTCTACATGACCACTGTCATCACAATGCCCCAAGACACATTTCATCACAATTCGCCATGGTCCTTGTCATCACAATGTTCCATGACCCGTGGCATCACAATGGTCCAGGACACTTGTCATCACAATGCTCCATAGCCTATGCATTCGCAATGCTACATGGTCCCTGTAATCACATTGCTCCATGATCCATTTCATCCCAATGCTCTATGACGTCTGTCATCACCATGCCCCATTATACCTGTCATCACAATGCTCCATGGCCCCTGTCAGCACAATGTTCCATGACAGATGTCATCACTATCCTCCATGGTCCCTGTAATCACAATGCTCCATTCCCTTGTCAACGCAATGCTCCAGAACTCTTGTCATCATAATGCTCCATGCCCGTCTCATCACAATTCTCCATGACACTTTCCAACACAATGCTCCATGGCCTTTGTCATCACAATGCTCCATGGCCCCTGTTATCACAGTGATCCATGGTACCTTTCATCACAATGCTAGATAAACTCTGTCATCACAATGCCCAATGACACCTGTCATCAGAATTGGCCATGGCCCTTGTCATCACAATGCTCCATGCCCTTGTCCCCACAATGCTCCAGAACTCTTGGCATCATAATACTCCATGCCCGTCTCATCCCAATGCTCCATGACATTTGTCCTCACAATGCTCCATGGCCTTTGTCATCGCAATGCTCCATGGCCCCTGTTATCACAGTGCTCCATGTTACCTTTCATCACAATTCTAGATGACCACTGTCATCACAATGCCCCATGACACCTGTCATCACAATTCGCCATGGCACTTGTCATCACAATGCTCCATGATCCCTGTCATCACAATGTGCCATCACACCTGTCTTCACAATGTTGCCTGCCCATGTCATCAAAATGCTCCATGTCCCCTGTAATCACCATGATCCATTACACCTGTCATCACAATGTTCCCTGCCCTTGTCATCAAAATGCTCCATGGCCCCTTTAATCACAATGCTCCCTGAACACTGTCATCACAAAGTTCCATGACAGTTGTCATCACAATGCTCCATGACTCCTCTAATCACAATGCTGCATGCCCTTGTCACCACAATGCTCCAGAACTATTGGCATCATAATGATGAATGCCCGTGTCATCACAAAGCTCCATGATACTTGTCATCACAATGTTCCATGGCCTTGTCATCACAATACTCCATGGCCCCCGTCATCACAGTGCTCCATGATACCTTTCATCACAATTCTAGAAGACCACTGTCATCACAATGCCCCAAGACACATGTCATCACAATTCGCCATGGCCCTTGTCATCACAATGCTCCATGACCACTTACATCACAATGCTCCTTGACACCTGTCATCACAATGCTCCATAGCCTATGCATTCGCAATGCTACATGGTCCCTGTAATCACATTGCTCCATGATCCATTTCATCCCAATGCTCTATGACCACTGTCATCACCATGCCCCATTATACCTGTCATCACAATGCTCCATGGCCCCTGTCAGCACAATGTTCCATGACAGATGTCATCACTATCCTCCATGGTCCCTGTAATCACAATGCTCCATTCCCTTGTCAACGCAATGCTCCAGAACTCTTGTCATCATAATGCTCCATGCCCCTCTCATCACAATTCTCAATGACACTTTTCATCAAAATGCTCCATGGCCTTTGTCATCACAATGCTCCATGGCCCCTGTTATCACACTGATCCATGGTACCTTTCATCACAATGCTAGATAACCTCTGTCATCACAATGCCCGATGATACCTGTCATGAGAATTGGCCATGGCCCTTGTCATCACAATGCTCCATGCCCTTGTCACCACAATGCTCCAGAACTCTTGGCATCATAATGCTCCATGCCCGTCTCATCACAATGCTCCATGACACTTGTCCTCACAATGCTCCATGGCCTTTGTCATCGCAATGCTCCATGGCCCCTGTTATCACAGTGCTCCATGTTACCTTTCATCACAATTCTAGATGACCACTGTCATCACAATGCCCCATGACACCTGTCATCACAATTCGCCATGGCACTTGTCATCACAATGCTCCATGATCCCTGTCATCACAATGTTCCATGTCACTTGTCATCACAGTGCTCCATGACCCCTGTCATCACAATATTCACTGCCCATGTAATCACAATGCTCCTGGTCCCCTGTAATCACAATGCTCCATACCCTTGTCATCACAATGCTCCAGAACTCTTGTCATCATAATGTCCCATGCCCGTGTCATCACAATGCTCCTTGACCCCTGTCATCACAATGCTCCATGGCCTATGTATTCACAATGCTCCATGGCCCCTGTAGTCACATTGCTCCATGATCCTTTTCATCACAATGCTCTATGACCACTGTCATCACAATGCCACATGACACCTGTCATTACAATGCTCTATGGCCCCTGTCAGCACAATGTTCCATGGCAGATATCATCACAATGATCCATGACCGCTGTCATCACAATGTTCCCTGCCCTTGTCATCTAAATGCTCCCTGGCCCCTGTAATCACAATGCTCCATACCCTTGTGATTGCAATGCTCCAGATCACTTCTCATCATAATGCTCCATGCCCATGTCATCACAATGCTCCATGGCCCCTGTCATCACAGTGCTCCGTGATACCTTTCATCGTAATGATAGATGACCACTGTCATCACCATGCTCCTTGACACCTGTCATCAGAATTGGCCATGGCCCTTGTCATCACAATGCTCCAGGACACTTATCTTCACAATGTTCCATGGCGCATTTCATCACAATGCTCCATGACCACTTTCATCAAATTGCTCCATGATGCCTGTTATCACAATGCTGCATGGCCTTTGTCATCAAAATTCTACATGGCCCCTGTAATAACAGTGCTTCAGGACAACTTTTATCACAATTCTCCATGACCACTCTGTTCTCCATGCCAGATAAGACATTTCATGACAATGGTCCATGGCCCTTGTCATCACAATATTCTATGACTTCTGTCATCACAATGCTCCATGCCCCTGTCATCACAATGCCCCATCACCCCTGCTATTACAATGCTCCATGACCCCTGTCATCAAAATGCTCCGAAACCCATGTCATCACAATATTCCATGATCCGTGTAATCACGATGATCCATGAACCATTTCTCTACAATGCTCCAGTACCCCTTTCATTAAAATGCTCCATGGCACTTGTCATCAGAATGCTCCAGGAACCCTTCCATCACAATAATCCATGACCCGTTTCCTCACAATTCTCCAGGACCGCTTTCATCACAATACTCCATTCCCTTGTCATCTCAATGCTTCATGGCCCCTGTCATCACAATGATCCATGCCCTTGTCATCAAAATGCTCTAGAACCCTTGTCATCACTATGCTCCATGCCCATGTCATCACAATGCTGCATGAACCCTGTCCTCACAATGCTGCATGACTCCTGTCTTCACAAGGCTCCATGACCACTGTCATCACAATGCCACATGAGCCCTGTCATCACATTGCTCCATGGCCCCTGTCATTACAATGCTCCATGACCACTGTCATCACAATGTTCCATGATCGATGTAATCACAATGCGCCATGACACCTTTCCTCAGAAGGCTCCAGTACGCCTGTCATCACAATGCTCCAATGCCCGTCTCATCACAATGCTCCATGATCCCTGTCAGCACAACGTTACAGGACAATTGTCATCACAATGCTCCATGACACCTGTCATCAAAATGTTGCCTGCCCATGTCATCAAAATGCTCCATGTCCCCTGTAATCACAATGTTCCATTACACCTGTCATCACAATGTTCCCTGCCCATGTCATCACAATGCTCCATTACCAATGTAATCAAAATGTTGGCCTGCCCTTGTCATCAAAATGCTCCATGGCCCCTTTAATCACAATGCTCCATGAACCCTGCCATCACAATGTTCCATGACAGTTGTCATCATAATGCTCCATGACCCCTGTAATCACAATGCTCCATGCCCTTGTCATCACAATGCTCCAGAACTCTTGTCATCACAATGTTCCATGGCCTTGTCATCACAATAATCCATGGCCCCTGTCATCACAGTGCTCCATGATACCTTTCATCACAATTCTAGATGACCACTGTCATCACACTGCCCCAAGACACATGTCATCACAATTCGCCATGGCCCTTGTCATCACAATGTTCCATGACCCGTGGCATCACAATGGTCCAGGACACTTGTCATCACAATGATCCATGACCACTTACATCACAATGCTCCTTGACTCCCGTCATCACAATGCTCCATAGCCTATGCATTCGCAATGCTACATGGTCCCTGTAATCACATTGCTCCATGATCCATTTCATCCCAATGCTCTATGACCACTGTCATCACCATGCCCCATTATACCTGTCATCACAATGCTCCATGGCCCCTGTCAGCACAATGTTCCATGACAGATGTCATCACTATCCTCCATGGTCCCTGTAATCACAATGCTCCATTCCCTTGTCAACGCAATGCTCCAGAACTCTTGTCATCATAATGCTCCATGCCCGTCTCATCACAATTCTCCATGACACTTTTCATCAAAAGGCTCCATGGCCTTTGTCATCACAATGCTACATGGCCCCTGTTATCACAGTGATCCATGGTACCTTTCATCACAATGCTAGATAAACTCTGTCATCACAATGCCCTATGACACCTGTCATCACAATTCGCCATGGCACTTGTCATCACAATGCTCCATGATCCCTGTCATCACAATGTGCCATCACACCAGTCTTCACAATGTTGCCTGCCCATGTCATTAAAATGCTCCATGTCCCCTCTAATCACCATGATCCATTACACCTGTCATCACAATGTTCCCTGCTCTTGTCATCAAAATGCTCCATGGCCCCGTTAATCACAATGCTCCCTGAACCCTGTCATCACAAAGTTCCATGACAGTTGTCATCACAATGCTCCATGACCCCTCTAATCACAATGCTGCATGCCCTTGTCACCACAATGCTCCAGAACTCTTGGCATCATAATGATGAATGCCCGTGTCATCACAAAGCTCCATGATACTTGTCATCACAATGTTCCATTGCCTTGTCATCACTATACTCCATGGCCCCCGTCATCACAGTGCTCCATGATACCTTTCATCACAATTCTAGAAGACCACTGTCATCACAAAGCCCCAAGACACATGTCATCACAATTCGCCATGGCCCTTGTCATCACAATGCTCCATGACCCGTGGCATCACAATGGTCCAGGACACTTGTCATCACAATGATCCATGACCACTTACATCACAATGCTCCTTGACTCCTGTCATCACAATGCTCCATAGCCTATGCATTCGCAATGCTACATGGTCCCTGTAATCACATTGCTCCATGATGCATTTCATCCCAATGCTCTATGACCACTGTCATCACCATGACCCATTATACCTGTCATCACAATGCTCCATGGCCCCTGTCAGCACAATGTTCCATGACAGATGTCATCACTATCCTCCATGGTCCCTGTAATCACAATGTTCCATTCCTTCTCAACGCAATGCTCCAGAACTCTTGTCATAATAATGCTCCTTGCCCGTCTCATCACAATTCTCCATGACACTTTTCATCAAAATGCTCCATAGCCTTTGTCATCATAATGCTCTATGGCCCCTGTTATCACAGTGATCCATGGTACCTTTCATCACAATGCTAGATAACCTCTGTCATCACAATGCCCGATGACACCTGTCATCAGAATTGGCCATGGCCCTTGTCATCACAATGCTCCATGTCCTTGTCACCACAATGCTCCACAACTCTTGGCATCATAATGCTCCATGCCCGTCTCATCACAATGCTCCATGACACTTGTCCACACAATGCTCCATGACCTTTGTCATCGCAATGATCCATGGCCCCTGTTATCACAGTGCTCCATGTTACGTTTCATCACAATTCTAGATGACCACTGTCATCACAATGCCCCATGACACCTGTCATCACAATTCACCATGACACTTGTCATCACAATGCTCCATGATCCCTGTCATCACAATGTTCCATGACACTTGTCATCACAGTGCTCCATGACCCTTGTCATCACAATATTCACTGCCCAAGTAATCAAAGTGCTCCTGGTCCCCTGTAATCACAATGCTCCATTCCCTTGTCATCACACTGCTCCAGAACCCTTGTCATCATAATGCCCCATGCCCATGTGATCACAATGCTCCATGTCCTATGTATTCACAATGCTCCATGGCCCCTGTAATCACATTGCTCCATGATCCTTTTCATCACAATGCTCTATGACCACTGTCATCACAATGACACATGACACCTGTCATTACAATGCTCTATGGCCCCTGTCAGCACAATGTTCCATGGCAGATATCATCACAATGATCCATGACCGCTGTCATCACAATGTTCCCTGCCCTTGTCATCTCAATGCTCCCTGGCCCCTGTAATCACAGTGCTTCATACCCTTGTCATCGCAATGCTCCAGATCACTTCTCATCATAATGCACCATACCCGTGTCATCACAATGCTCCATGGCCCCTGTCATCACAGTGCTCCGTGATACCTTTCATCGTAATGATAGATGACCACTGTCATCAACATGCTCCTTGACACCTGTCATCAGAATTGGCCATGGCCGTTGTCATCACAATGCTCCAGGACACTTGTCTTCACAATGTTCCATGGCGCATTTCATCACAATGCTCCATGACCACTTTCATCAAATTGCTCCATGATGCCTGTCATCACAATGCTCCATGGCCTTTGTCATCAAAATTCTACATGGCCCCTGAAATAATAGTGCTTCAGGACAACTTTTATCACAATGCTCCATGACCACTCTCATCACCATGCCGGATAAGACCTTTCATGACAATGCTCCATGGCCCTTGTCATCACAATATTCTATGACTTCTGTCATCACAATGCTCCATGCCCCTGTCATCACAATGCCCCATCACCCCTGCTATTACAATGCTCCATGACCCCTGTCATCACAATGTTCTGAAACCCTTGTCATCACAATATTCCATGATCCGTGTAATCACGATGATCCATGAACCATTTCTCTACAATGCTCCAGTACCCCTTTCATTAAAATGCTCCATGGCACTTGTCATCAGAATGCTCCAGGAACCCTTCCATCACAATAATCCATGACCCGTTTCCTCACAATTCTTCAGGACCGCTTTCATCACAATGCTCCATTCCCTTGTCATCTCAATGCTTCATGGCCCCTGTCATCACAATGATCCATGCCCTTGTCATCAAAATGCTCCAGAACTCTTGTCATCACTATGCTCCATGCCCATGTCATTACAATGCTGCATGACCCCTGTCATCACAATGCCACATGATCCCTGTCATCACATTGCTCCATGGCCCCTGTCATTACAATGCTCCATGACCACTGTCATCACAATGTTCCATGATCGCTGTAATCACAATAACCCATGACACCTTTCCTCAGAAGGCTCCAGTACGCCTGTCATCACAATGCTCCAATGCCTGTCTCATCTCAATGCTCCATGATCCCTGTCAGGACAACGTTACATGACAATTGTAATCACAATGTTCCATTACACCTGTCATCACAATGTTCGCTGCCCATGTCATCACAATGCTCCATTACCAATATAATCAAAATGTTTGCCTGCCCTTGTCAACAAAATGCTCCATGGCCCCTTTAATCACAATGTTCCATGAACCCTGTCATCACAATGTTCCATGACAGTTGTCATCACAATGCTCAATGACCCCTGTAATCACAATGCTCCATGCCCTTGTCATCACAAAGCTCCAGAATTCTTGTCATCATAATGATGAATGCACGTGTCATCACAAAGCTCCATGATACTTGTCATCACAATGTTCCATGGTCTTGTCATCACAGTATTCCATGCCCCTTTCATCACAGTGCTCCATGATACCTTTTATCACAATTCTACATGACCACTGTCATCACAATGCCCCAAGACACATGTCATCACAATTCGCCATGGCCCTTGTCATCACAATGCTCCATGACCCGTGGCATCACAATGTTCCAGGACACATGTCATCAAAATGATCCATGAACACTTAAATCACAATGCTCCTTGACTCCTGTCATCACAATGCTCCATAGCCTATGCATTCGCAATGCTACATGGTCCCTGTAATCACATTGCTCCATGATCCATTTCATCCCAATGCTCTATGACGTCTGTCATCACCATGCCCCATTATACCTGTCATCACAATGCTCCATGGCCCCTGTCAGCACAATGTTCCATGACAGATGTCATCACTATCCTCCATGGTCCCTGGAATCACAATGCTCCATTCCCTTGTCAACGCAATGCTCCAGAACTCTTGTCATCATAATGCTCCATGCCCGTCTCATCACAATTCTCCATGACACTTTTCTTCAAAATGCTCCATGGCCTTGGTCATCACAATGCTCCATGGCCCCTGTTATCACAGGGATCCATGGTAACTTTCATCACAATGCTAGATAACCTGTGTCATCACAATGCGCGATGACACCTGTCATCAGAATTGGCCATGGCCCTTCTCATCACAATGCTCCATGCCCTTGTCACCACAATGCTCCAGAACTCTTGGCATCATAATGCTTCATGCCCGTCTCATCACAATGCTCCATGACACTTGTCTTCACAATGCTCCATGGCCTTTGTCATCGCAATGCTCCACGGCCCCTGTTATCACAGTGCTCCATGTTACATTTCATCACAATTCTAGATGACCACTGTCATCACAATGCCCCATGACACCTGTCATCACAATTCGCCATGGCACTTGCCATCATAATGCTCCATGACCCCTGTCATCACAATTTTCACTCCCCATGTAATCACAATGCTCCTGGTCCCCTGTAATCACAATGCTCCATACCCTTGTCATCACAATACTCCAGGAATCTTGTCATCATAATGCCCCATGCCCGTGTCATCACAATGCTCCTTGACCCCTGTCATCACAATTCTCCATGGCCTATGTATTCACAATGCTCCATGGCCCCTGTAATCACATTGCTACATGATCCTTTTCATCACAATGCTCTATGACCACGGTCATCACAATGCCACATGACACCTGTCATTACAATGCTCTATGGCCCCTGTCAGCACAATGTTCCATGGCAGATATCATCACAATGATCCATGAACGCTGTCATCACAATGTTCCCTGCTCTTGTCATCTCAATGCTCCCTGGCCCCTGTAATCACAATGCTCCATACCCTTGTCATTGCAATGCTCCAGATCACTTCTCATCATAATGCTCCATGCCCGTGTCATCACAATGCTCCATGGCCACTGTCATCACAATGATCCATGCCCTTGTCATCAAAATGCTCCAGAACTCTTTTCATCACTATGCTCCATGCCCATGTCATCACAATGCTGCATAACCCCTGTCATCACAATGCTGCATGACCCCTGTCATCACAATGCTCCATTCCCGTATCATCACAATGCTCCATTACCCATGTCATCATAGTGATCCATGACCCCTTTCATCACAATGCTCCATGACACCTGCCATCACAATGCTCCGTTGTCTTTGTCATCACAAGGCTCCATGGCCCCTTTAATCACAATGCTCCATGAACCCTGTCATCCCAATGTTCCATGACATTTGTCATCACTATGCTCCATGACCACTGTAATCACAATGCTCCATGCCCTTGTCATCACAATGCTCCAGAACTCTTGTCATCATAATGATGAATGCCCGTGTCATCACAAAGCTCCATGATACTTGTCATCACAATGTTCCATGGCCTTGTCATCACAATAATCCATGGTCCCTGTCATCACAGTGCTCCATGATACCTTTCATCACAATTCTACATGACCACTGTCATCACAATGCCCCAAGACACATTTCATCACAATTCGCCATGGTCCTTGTCATCACAATGTTCCATGACCCGTGGCATCACAATGGTCCAGGACACTTGTCATCACAATGCTCCATAGCCTATGCATTCGCAATGCTACATGGTCCCTGTAATCACATTGCTCCATGATCCATTTCATCCCAATGCTCTATGACGTCTGTCATCACCATGCCCCATTATACCTGTCATCACAATGCTCCATGGCCCCTGTCAGCACAATGTTCCATGACAGATGTCATCACTATCCTCCATGGTCCCTGGAATCACAATGCTCCATTCCCTTGTCAACGCAATGCTCCAGAACTCTTGTCATCATAATGCTCCATGCCCGTCTCATCACAATTCTCCATGACACTTTCCAACACAATGCTCCATGGCCTTTGTCATCACAATGCTCCATGGCCCCTGTTATCACAGTGATCCATGGTACCTTTCATCACAATGCTAGATAAACTCTGTCATCACAATGCCCAATGACACCTGTCATCAGAATTGGCCATGGCCCTTGTCATCACAATGCTCCATGCCCTTGTCCCCACAATGCTCCAGAACTCTTGGCATCATAATACTCCATGCCCGTCTCATCCCAATGCTCCATGACATTTGTCCTCACAATGCTCCATGGCCTTTGTCATCGCAATGCTCCATGGCCCCTGTTATCACAGTGCTCCATGTTACCTTTCATCACAATTCTAGATGACCACTGTCATCACAATGCCCCATGACACCTGTCATCACAATTCGCCATGGCACTTGTCATCACAATGCTCCATGATCCCTGTCATCACAATGTGCCATCACACCTGTCTTCACAATGTTGCCTGCCCATGTCATCAAAATGCTCCATGTCCCCTGTAATCACCATGATCCATTACACCTGTCATCACAATGTTCCCTGCCCTTGTCATCAAAATGCTCCATGGCCCCTTTAATCACAATGCTCCATGAACACTGTCATCACAAAGTTCCATGACAGTTGTCATCACAATGCTCCATGACCCCTCTAATCACAATGCTGCATGCCCTTGTCACCACAATGCTCCAGAACTATTGGCATCATAATGATGAATGCCCGTGTCATCACAAAGCTCCATGATACTTGTCATCACAATGTTCCATGGCCTTGTCATCACAATACTCCATGGCCCCCGTCATCACAGTGCTCCATGATACCTTTCATCACAATTCTAGAAGACCACTGTCATCACAATGCCCCAAGACACATGTCATCACAATTCGCCATGGCCCTTGTCATCACAATGCTCCATGACCACTTACATCACAATGCTCCTTGACACCTGTCATCACAATGCTCCATAGCCTATGCATTCGCAATGCTACATGGTCCCTGTAATCACATTGCTCCATGATCCATTTCATCCCAATGCTCTATGACCACTGTCATCACCATGCCCCATTATACCTGTCATCACAATGCTCCATGGCCCCTGTCAGCACAATGTTCCATGACAGATGTCATCACTATCCTCCATGGTCCCTGTAATCACAATGCTCCATTCCCTTGTCAACGCAATGCTCCAGAACTCTTGTCATCATAATGCTCCATGCCCCTCTCATCACAATTCTCAATGACACTTTTCATCAAAATGCTCCATGGCCTTTGTCATCACAATGCTCCATGGCCCCTGTTATCACACTGATCCATGGTACCTTTCATCACAATGCTAGATAACCTCTGTCATCACAATGCCCGATGATACCTGTCATGAGAATTGGCCATGGCCCTTGTCATCACAATGCTCCATGCCCTTGTCACCACAATGCTCCAGAACTCTTGGCATCATAATGCTCCATGCCCGTCTCATCACAATGCTCCATGACACTTGTCCTCACAATGCTCCATGGCCTTTGTCATCGCAATGCTCCATGGCCCCTGTTATCACAGTGCTCCATGTTACCTTTCATCACAATTCTAGATGACCACTGTCATCACAATGCCCCATGACACCTGTCATCACAATTCGCCATGGCACTTGTCATCACAATGCTCCATGATCCCTGTCATCACAATGTTCCATGTCACTTGTCATCACAGTGCTCCATGACCCCTGTCATCACAATATTCACTGCCCATGTAATCACAATGCTCCTGGTCCCCTGTAATCACAATGCTCCATACCCTTGTCATCACAATGCTCCAGAACTCTTGTCATCATAATGTCCCATGCCCGTGTCATCACAATGCTCCTTGACCCCTGTCATCACAATGCTCCATGGCCTATGTATTCACAATGCTCCATGGCCCCTGTAGTCACATTGCTCCATGATCCTTTTCATCACAATGCTCTATGACCACTGTCATCACAATGCCACATGACACCTGTCATTACAATGCTCTATGGCCCCTGTCAGCACAATGTTCCATGGCAGATATCATCACAATGATCCATGACCGCTGTCATCACAATGTTCCCTGCCCTTGTCATCTAAATGCTCCCTGGCCCCTGTAATCACAATGCTCCATACCCTTGTGATTGCAATGCTCCAGATCACTTCTCATCATAATGCTCCATGCCCATGTCATCACAATGCTCCATGGCCCCTGTCATCACAGTGCTCCGTGATACCTTTCATCGTAATGATAGATGACCACTGTCATCACCATGCTCCTTGACACCTGTCATCAGAATTGGCCATGGCCCTTGTCATCACAATGCTCCAGGACACTTATCTTCACAATGTTCCATGGCGCATTTCATCACAATGCTCCATGACCACTTTCATCAAATTGCTCCATGATGCCTGTTATCACAATGCTGCATGGCCTTTGTCATCAAAATTCTACATGGCCCCTGTAATAACAGTGCTTCAGGACAACTTTTATCACAATTCTCCATGACCACTCTGTTCTCCATGCCAGATAAGACATTTCATGACAATGGTCCATGGCCCTTGTCATCACAATATTCTATGACTTCTGTCATCACAATGCTCCATGCCCCTGTCATCACAATGCCCCATCACCCCTGCTATTACAATGCTCCATGACCCCTGTCATCAAAATGCTCCGAAACCCATGTCATCACAATATTCCATGATCCGTGTAATCACGATGATCCATGAACCATTTCTCTACAATGCTCCAGTACCCCTTTCATTAAAATGCTCCATGGCACTTGTCATCAGAATGCTCCAGGAACCCTTCCATCACAATAATCCATGACCCGTTTCCTCACAATTCTCCAGGACCGCTTTCATCACAATACTCCATTCCCTTGTCATCTCAATGCTTCATGGCCCCTGTCATCACAATGATCCATGCCCTTGTCATCAAAATGCTCCAGAACCCTTGTCATCACTATGCTCCATGCCCATGTCATCACAATGCTGCATGAACCCTGTCCTCACAATGCTGCATGACTCCTGTCATCACAAGGCTCCATGACCACTGTCATCACAATGCCACATGAGCCCTGTCATCACATTGCTCCATGGCCCCTGTCATTACAATGCTCCATGACCACTGTCATCACAATGTTCCATGATCGATGTAATCACAATGCCCCATGACACCTTTCCTCAGAAGGCTCCAGTACGCCTGTCATCACAATGCTCCAATGCCCGTCTCATCACAATGCTCCATGATCCCTGTCAGCACAACGTTACAGGACAATTGTCATCACAATGCTCCATGACACCTGTCATCAAAATGTTGCCTGCCCATGTCATCAAAATGCTCCATGTCCCCTGTAATCACAATGTTCCATTACACCTGTCATCACAATGTTCCCTGCCCATGTCATCACAATGCTCCATTACCAATGTAATCAAAATGTTGGCCTGCCCTTGTCATCAAAATGCTCCATGGCCCCTTTAATCACAATGCTCCATGAACCCTGCCATCACAATGTTCCATGACAGTTGTCATCATAATGCTCCATGACCCCTGTAATCACAATGCTCCATGCCCTTGTCATCACAATGCTCCAGAACTCTTGTCATCACAATGTTCCATGGCCTTGTCATCACAATAATCCATGGCCCCTGTCATCACAGTGCTCCATGATACCTTTCATCACAATTCTAGATGACCACTGTCATCACACTGCCCCAAGACACATGTCATCACAATTCGCCATGGCCCTTGTCATCACAATGTTCCATGACCCGTGGCATCACAATGCTCCAGGACACTTGTCATCACAATGATCCATGACCACTTACATCACAATGCTCCTTGACTCCCGTCATCACAATGCTCCATAGCCTATGCATTCGCAATGCTACATGGTCCCTGTAATCACATTGCTCCATGATCCATTTCATCCCAATGCTCTATGACCACTGTCATCACCATGCCCCATTATACCTGTCATCACAATGCTCCATGGCCCCTGTCAGCACAATGTTCCATGACAGATGTCATCACTATCCTCCATGGTCCCTGTAATCACAATGCTCCATTCCCTTGTCAACGCAATGCTCCAGAACTCTTGTCATCATAATGCTCCATGCCCGTCTCATCACAATTCTCCATGACACTTTTCATCAAAAGGCTCCATGGCCTTTGTCATCACAATGCTACATGGCCCCTGTTATCACAGTGATCCATGGTACCTTTCATCACAATGCTAGATAAACTCTGTCATCACAATGCCCTATGACACCTGTCATCAGAATTGGCAATGGCCCTTGTCATCACAATGCTCCATGCCCTTGTCTCCACAATGCTCCAGAACTCTTGGCATCATAATACTCCATGCCCGTCTCATCCCAATGCTCCATGACATTTGTCCTCACAATGCTCCATGGCCTTTGTCATCGCAATGCTCCATGGCCCCTGTTATCACAGTGCTCCATGTTACCTTTCATCACAATTCTAGATGACCACTGTCATCACAATGCCCCATGACACCTGTCATCACAATTCGCCATGGCACTTGTCATCACAATGCTCCATGATCCCTGTCATCACAATGTGCCATCACACCAGTCTTCACAATGTTGCCTGCCCATGTCATTAAAATGCTCCATGTCCCCTCTAATCACCATGATCCATTACACCTGTCATCACAATGTTCCCTGCTCTTGTCATCAAAATGCTCCATGGCCCCGTTAATCACAATGCTCCCTGAACCCTGTCATCACAAAGTTCCATGACAGTTGTCATCACAATGCTCCATGACCCCTCTAATCACAATGCTGCATGCCCTTGTCACCACAATGCTCCAGAACTCTTGGCATCATAATGATGAATGCCCGTGTCATCACAAAGCTCCATGATACTTGTCATCACAATGTTCCATTGCCTTGTCATCACTATACTCCATGGCCCCCGTCATCACAGTGCTCCATGATACCTTTCATCACAATTCTAGAAGACCACTGTCATCACAAAGCCCCAAGACACATGTCATCACAATTCGCCATGGCCCTTGTCATCACAATGCTCCATGACCCGTGGCATCACAATGGTCCAGGACACTTGTCATCACAATGATCCATGACCACTTACATCACAATGCTCCTTGACTCCTGTCATCACAATGCTCCATAGCCTATGCATTCGCAATGCTACATGGTCCCTGTAATCACATTGCTCCATGATGCATTTCATCCCAATGCTCTATGACCACTGTCATCACCATGACCCATTATACCTGTCATCACAATGCTCCATGGCCCCTGTCAGCACAATGTTCCATGACAGATGTCATCACTATCCTCCATGGTCCCTGTAATCACAATGTTCCATTCCTTCTCAACGCAATGCTCCAGAACTCTTGTCATAATAATGCTCCTTGCCCGTCTCATCACAATTCTCCATGACACTTTTCATCAAAATGCTCCATAGCCTTTGTCATCATAATGCTCTATGGCCCCTGTTATCACAGTGATCCATGGTACCTTTCATCACAATGCTAGATAACCTCTGTCATCACAATGCCCGATGACACCTGTCATCAGAATTGGCCATGGCCCTTGTCATCACAATGCTCCATGTCCTTGTCACCACAATGCTCCACAACTCTTGGCATCATAATGCTCCATGCCCGTCTCATCACAATGCTCCATGACACTTGTCCACACAATGCTCCATGACCTTTGTCATCGCAATGATCCATGGCCCCTGTTATCACAGTGCTCCATGTTACGTTTCATCACAATTCTAGATGACCACTGTCATCACAATGCCCCATGACACCTGTCATCACAATTCACCATGACACTTGTCATCACAATGCTCCATGATCCCTGTCATCACAATGTTCCATGACACTTGTCATCACAGTGCTCCATGACCCTTGTCATCACAATATTCACTGCCCAAGTAATCAAAGTGCTCCTGGTCCCCTGTAATCACAATGCTCCATTCCCTTGTCATCACACTGCTCCAGAACCCTTGTCATCATAATGCCCCATGCCCGTGTGATCACAATGCTCCATGTCCTATGTATTCA
This sequence comes from Balaenoptera ricei, assembly GCF_028023285.1. NCBI lineage: Eukaryota > Metazoa > Chordata > Mammalia > Artiodactyla > Balaenopteridae > Balaenoptera > Balaenoptera ricei. Next base: position 39,716 of record NW_026778046.1, read on the forward strand.
CAATGCTCCATGGCCCCTGTAATCACATTGCTCCATGATCCTTTTCATCACAATGCTCTATGACCACTGTCATCACAATGACACATGACACCTGTCATTACAATGCTCTATGGCCCCTGTCAGCACAATGTTCCATGGCAGATATCATCACAATGATCCATGACCGCTGTCATCACAATGTTCCCTGCCCTTGTCATCTCAATGCTCCCTGGCCCCTGTAATCACAGTGCTTCATACCCTTGTCATCGCAATGCTCCAGATCACTTCTCATCATAATGCACCATACCCGTGTCATCACAATGCTCCATGGCCCCTGTCATCACAGTGCTCCGTGATACCTTTCATCGTAATGATAGATGACCACTGTCATCAACATGCTCCTTGACACCTGTCATCAGAATTGGCCATGGCCGTTGTCATCACAATGCTCCAGGACACTTGTCTTCACAATGTTCCATGGCGCATTTCATCACAATGCTCCATGACCACTTTCATCAAATTGCTCCATGATGCCTGTCATCACAATGCTCCATGGCCTTTGTCATCAAAATTCTACATGGCCCCTGAAATAATAGTGCTTCAGGACAACTTTTATCACAATGCTCCATGACCACTCTCATCACCATGCCGGATAAGACCTTTCATGACAATGCTCCATGGCCCTTGTCATCACAATATTCTATGACTTCTGTCATCACAATGCTCCATGCCCCTGTCATCACAATGCCCCATCACCCCTGCTATTACAATGCTCCATGACCCCTGTCATCACAATGTTCTGAAACCCTTGTCATCACAATATTCCATGATCCGTGTAATCACGATGATCCATGAACCATTTCTCTACAATGCTCCAGTACCCCTTTCATTAAAATGCTCCATGGCACTTGTCATCAGAATGCTCCAGGAACCCTTCCATCACAATAATCCATGACCCGTTTCCTCACAATTCTTCAGGACCGCTTTCATCACAATGCTCCATTCCCTTGTCATCTCAATGCTTCATGGCCCCTGTCATCACAATGATCCATGCCCTTGTCATCAAAATGCTCCAGAACTCTTGTCATCACTATGCTCCATGCCCATGTCATTACAATGCTGCATGACCCCTGTCATCACAATGCCACATGATCCCTGTCATCACATTGCTCCATGGCCCCTGTCATTACAATGCTCCATGACCACTGTCATCACAATGTTCCATGATCGCTGTAATCACAATAACCCATGACACCTTTCCTCAGAAGGCTCCAGTACGCCTGTCATCACAATGCTCCAATGCCTGTCTCATCTCAATGCTCCATGATCCCTGTCAGGACAACGTTACATGACAATTGTAATCACAATGTTCCATTACACCTGTCATCACAATGTTCGCTGCCCATGTCATCACAATGCTCCATTACCAATATAATCAAAATGTTTGCCTGCCCTTGTCAACAAAATGCTCCATGGCCCCTTTAATCACAATGTTCCATGAACCCTGTCATCACAATGTTCCATGACAGTTGTCATCACAATGCTCAATGACCCCTGTAATCACAATGCTCCATGCCCTTGTCATCACAAAGCTCCAGAATTCTTGTCATCATAATGATGAATGCACGTGTCATCACAAAGCTCCATGATACTTGTCATCACAATGTTCCATGGTCTTGTCATCACAGTATTCCATGCCCCTTTCATCACAGTGCTCCATGATACCTTTTATCACAATTCTACATGACCACTGTCATCACAATGCCCCAAGACACATGTCATCACAATTCGCCATGGCCCTTGTCATCACAATGCTCCATGACCCGTGGCATCACAATGTTCCAGGACACATGTCATCAAAATGATCCATGAACACTTAAATCACAATGCTCCTTGACTCCTGTCATCACAATGCTCCATAGCCTATGCATTCGCAATGCTACATGGTCCCTGTAATCACATTGCTCCATGATCCATTTCATCCCAATGCTCTATGACGTCTGTCATCACCATGCCCCATTATACCTGTCATCACAATGCTCCATGGCCCCTGTCAGCACAATGTTCCATGACAGATGTCATCACTATCCTCCATGGTCCCTGGAATCACAATGCTCCATTCCCTTGTCAACGCAATGCTCCAGAACTCTTGTCATCATAATGCTCCATGCCCGTCTCATCACAATTCTCCATGACACTTTTCTTCAAAATGCTCCATGGCCTTGGTCATCACAATGCTCCATGGCCCCTGTTATCACAGGGATCCATGGTAACTTTCATCACAATGCTAGATAACCTGTGTCATCACAATGCGCGATGACACCTGTCATCAGAATTGGCCATGGCCCTTCTCATCACAATGCTCCATGCCCTTGTCACCACAATGCTCCAGAACTCTTGGCATCATAATGCTTCATGCCCGTCTCATCACAATGCTCCATGACACTTGTCTTCACAATGCTCCATGGCCTTTGTCATCGCAATGCTCCACGGCCCCTGTTATCACAGTGCTCCATGTTACATTTCATCACAATTCTAGATGACCACTGTCATCACAATGCCCCATGACACCTGTCATCACAATTCGCCATGGCACTTGCCATCATAATGCTCCATGACCCCTGTCATCACAATTTTCACTCCCCATGTAATCACAATGCTCCTGGTCCCCTGTAATCACAATGCTCCATACCCTTGTCATCACAATACTCCAGGAATCTTGTCATCATAATGCCCCATGCCCGTGTCATCACAATGCTCCTTGACCCCTGTCATCACAATTCTCCATGGCCTATGTATTCACAATGCTCCATGGCCCCTGTAATCACATTGCTACATGATCCTTTTCATCACAATGCTCTATGACCACGGTCATCACAATGCCACATGACACCTGTCATTACAATGCTCTATGGCCCCTGTCAGCACAATGTTCCATGGCAGATATCATCACAATGATCCATGAACGCTGTCATCACAATGTTCCCTGCTCTTGTCATCTCAATGCTCCCTGGCCCCTGTAATCACAATGCTCCATACCCTTGTCATTGCAATGCTCCAGATCACTTCTCATCATAATGCTCCATGCCCGTGTCATCACAATGCTCCATGGCCACTGTCATCACAATGATCCATGCCCTTGTCATCAAAATGCTCCAGAACTCTTTTCATCACTATGCTCCATGCCCATGTCATCACAATGCTGCATAACCCCTGTCATCACAATGCTGCATGACCCCTGTCATCACAATGCTCCATTCCCGTATCATCACAATGCTCCATTACCCATGTCATCATAGTGATCCATGACCCCTTTCATCACAATGCTCCATGACACCTGCCATCACAATGCTCCGTTGTCTTTGTCATCACAAGGCTCCATGGCCCCTTTAATCACAATGCTCCATGAACCCTGTCATCCCAATGTTCCATGACATTTGTCATCACTATGCTCCATGACCACTGTAATCACAATGCTCCATGCCCTTGTCATCACAATGCTCCAGAACTCTTGTCATCATAATGATGAATGCCCGTGTCATCACAAAGCTCCATGATACTTGTCATCACAATGTTCCATGGCCTTGTCATCACAATAATCCATGGTCCCTGTCATCACAGTGCTCCATGATACCTTTCATCACAATTCTACATGACCACTGTCATCACAATGCCCCAAGACACATTTCATCACAATTCGCCATGGTCCTTGTCATCACAATGTTCCATGACCCGTGGCATCACAATGGTCCAGGACACTTGTCATCACAATGCTCCATAGCCTATGCATTCGCAATGCTACATGGTCCCTGTAATCACATTGCTCCATGATCCATTTCATCCCAATGCTCTATGACGTCTGTCATCACCATGCCCCATTATACCTGTCATCACAATGCTCCATGGCCCCTGTCAGCACAATGTTCCATGACAGATGTCATCACTATCCTCCATGGTCCCTGTAATCACAATGCTCCATTCCCTTGTCAACGCAATGCTCCAGAACTCTTGTCATCATAATGCTCCATGCCCGTCTCATCACAATTCTCCATGACACTTTCCAACACAATGCTCCATGGCCTTTGTCATCACAATGCTCCATGGCCCCTGTTATCACAGTGATCCATGGTACCTTTCATCACAATGCTAGATAAACTCTGTCATCACGATGCCCAATGACACCTGTCATCAGAATTGGCCATGGCCCTTGTCATCACAATGCTCCATGCCCTTGTCCCCACAATGCTCCAGAACTCTTGGCATCATAATACTCCATGCCCGTCTCATCCCAATGCTCCATGACATTTGTCCTCACAATGCTCCATGGCCTTTGTCATCGCAATGCTCCATGGCCCCTGTTATCACAGTGCTCCATGTTACCTTTCATCACAATTCTAGATGACCACTGTCATCACAATGCCCCATGACACCTGTCATCACAATTCGCCATGGCACTTGTCATCACAATGCTCCATGATCCCTGTCATCACAATGTGCCATCACACCTGTCTTCACAATGTTGCCTGCCCATGTCATCAAAATGCTCCATGTCCCCTGTAATCACCATGATCCATTACACCTGTCATCACAATGTTCCCTGCCCTTGTCATCAAAATGCTCCATGGCCCCTTTAATCACAATGCTCCATGAACACTGTCATCACAAAGTTCCATGACAGTTGTCATCAGAATGCTCCATGACCCCTCTAATCACAATGCTGCATGCCCTTGTCACCACAATGCTCCAGAACTATTGGCATCATAATGATGAATGCCCGTGTCATCACAAAGCTCCATGATACTTGTCATCACAATGTTCCATGGCCTTGTCATCACAATACTCCATGGCCCCCGTCATCACAGTGCTCCATGATACCTTTCATCACAATTCTAGAAGACCACTGTCATCACAATGCCCCAAGACACATGTCATCACAATTCGCCATGGCCCTTGTCATCACAATGCTCCATGACCACTTACATCACAATGCTCCTTGACACCTGTCATCACAATGCTCCATAGCCTATGCATTCGCAATGCTACATGGTCCCTGTAATCACATTGCTCCATGATCCATTTCATCCCAATGCTCTATGACCACTGTCATCACCATGCCCCATTATACCTGTCATCACAAAGTTCCATGGCCCCTGTCAGCACAATGTTCCATGACAGATGTCATCACTATCCTCCATGGTCCCTGTAATCACAATGCTCCATCCCCTTGTCAACGCAATGCTCCAGAACTCTTGTCATCATAATGCTCCATGCCCGCCTCATCACAATGCTCCATGACACTTGTCCTCACAATGCTCCATGGCCTTTGTCATCGCAATGCTCCATGGCCCCTGTTATCACAGTGCTCCATGTTACCTTTCATCACAATTCTAGATGACCACTGTCATCACAATGCCCCATGACACCTGTCATCACAATTCGCCATGGCACTTGTCATCACAATGCTCCATGATCCCTGTCATCACAATGTTCCATGTCACTTGTCATCACAGTGCTCCATGACCCCTGTCATCACAATATTCACTGCCCATGTAATCACAATGCTCCTGGTCCCCTGTAATCACAATGCTCCATACCCTTGTCATCACAATGCTCCAGAACTCTTGTCATCATAATGTCCCATGCCCGTGTCATCACAATGCTCCTTGACCCCTGTCATCACAATGCTCCATGGCCTATGTATTCACAATGCTCCATGGCCCCTGTAATCACATTGCTCCATGATCCTTTTCATCACAATGCTCTATGACCACTGTCATCACAATGACACATGACACCTGTCATTACAATGCTCTATGGCCCCTGTCAGCACAATGTTCCATGGCAGATATCATCACAATGATCCATGACCGCTGTCATCACAATGTTCCCTGCCCTTGTCATCTAAATGCTCCCTGGCCCCTGTAATCACAATGCTCCATACCCTTGTGATTGCAATGCTCCAGATCACTTCTCATCATAATGCTCCATGCCCATGTCATCACAATGCTCCATGGCCCCTGTCATCACAGTGCTCCGTGATACCTTTCATCGTAATGATAGATGACCACTGTCATCACCATGCTCCTTGACACCTGTCATCAGAATTGGCCATGGCCCTTGTCATCACAATGCTCCAGGACACTTATCTTCACAATGTTCCATGGCGCATTTCATCACAATGCTCCATGACCACTTTCATCAAATTGCTCCATGATGCCTGTCATCACAATGCTCCATGGCCTTTGTCATCAAAATTCTACATGGCCCCTGTAATAACAGTGCTTCAGGACAACTTTTATCACAATTCTCCATGACCACTCTGTTCTCCATGCCAGATAAGACATTTCATGACAATGGTCCATGGCCCTTGTCATCACAATATTCTATGACTTCTGTCATCACAATGCTCCATGCCCCTGTCATCACAATGCCCCATCACCCCTGCTATTACAATGCTCCATGACCCCTGTCATCAAAATGCTCCGAAACCCATGTCATCACAATATTCCATGATCCGTGTAATCACGATGATCCATGAACCATTTCTCTACAATGCTCCAGTACCCCTTTCATTAAAATGCTCCATGGCACTTGTCATCAGAATGCTCCAGGAACCCTTCCATCACAATAATCCATGACCCGTTTCCTCACAATTCTCCAGGACCGCTTTCATCACAATACTCCATTCCCTTGTCATCTCAATGCTTCATGGCCCCTGTCATCACAATGATCCATGCCCTTGTCATCAAAATGCTCCAGAACCCTTGTCATCACTATGCTCCATGCCCATGTCATCACAATGCTGCATGAACCCTGTCCTCACAATGCTGCATGACTCCTGTCATCACAAGGCTCCATGACCACTGTCATCACAATGCCACATGAGCCCTGTCATCACATTGCTCCATGGCCCCTGTCATTACAATGCTCCATGACCACTGTCATCACAATGTTCCATGGTCGATGTAATCACAATGCCCCATGACACCTTTCCTCAGAAGGCTCCAGTACGCCTGTCATCACAATGCTCCAATGCCCGTCTCATCACAATGCTCCATGATCCCTGTCAGCACAACGTTACAGGACAATTGTCATCACAATGCTCCATGACACCTGTCATCAAAATGTTGCCTGCCCATGTCATCAAAATGCTCCATGTCCCCTGTAATCACAATGTTCCATTACACCTGTCATCACAATGTTCCCTGCCCATGTCATCACAATGCTCCATTACCAATGTAATCAAAATGTTGGCCTGCCCTTGTCATCAAAATGCTCCATGGCCCCTTTAATCACAATGCTCCATGAACCCTGCCATCACAATGTTCCATGACAGTTGTCATCATAATGCTCCATGACCCCTGTAATCACAATGCTCCATGCCCTTGTCATCACAATGCTCCAGAACTCTTGTCATCACAATGTTCCATGGCCTTGTCATCACAATAATCCATGGCCCCTGTCATCACAGTGCTCCATGATACCTTTCATCACAATTCTAGATGACCACTGTCATCACACTGCCCCAAGACACATGTCATCACAATTCGCCATGGCCCTTGTCATCACAATGTTCCATGACCCGTGGCATCACAATGGTCCAGGACACTTGTCATCACAATGATCCATGACCACTTACATCACAATGCTCCTTGACTCCCGTCATCACAATGCTCCATAGCCTATGCATTCGCAATGCTACATGGTCCCTGTAATCACATTGCTCCATGATCCATTTCATCCCAATGCTCTATGACCACTGTCATCACCATGCCCCATTATACCTGTCATCACAATGCTCCATGGCCCCTGTCAGCACAATGTTCCATGACAGATGTCATCACTATCCTCCATGGTCCCTGTAATCACAATGCTCCATTCCCTTGTCAACGCAATGCTCCAGAACTCTTGTCATCATAATGCTCCATGCCCGTCTCATCACAATTCTCCATGACACTTTTCATCAAAAGGCTCCATGGCCTTTGTCATCACAATGCTACATGGCCCCTGTTATCACAGTGATCCATGGTACCTTTCATCACAATGCTAGATAAACTCTGTCATCACAATGCCCTATGACACCTGTCATCAGAATTGGCAATGGCCCTTGTCATCACAATGCTCCATGCCCTTGTCTCCACAATGCTCCAGAACTCTTGGCATCATAATACTCCATGCCCGTCTCATCCCAATGCTCCATGACATTTGTCCTCACAATGCTCCATGGCCTTTGTCATCGCAATGCTCCATGGCCCCTGTTATCACAGTGCTCCATGTTACCTTTCATCACAATTCTAGATGACCACTGTCATCACAATGCCCCATGACACCTGTCATCACAATTCGCCATGGCACTTGTCATCACAATGCTCCATGATCCCTGTCATCACAATGTGCCATCACACCAGTCTTCACAATGTTGCCTGCCCATGTCATTAAAATGCTCCATGTCCCCTCTAATCACCATGATCCATTACACCTGTCATCACAATGTTCCCTGCTCTTGTCATCAAAATGCTCCATGGCCCCGTTAATCACAATGCTCCCTGAACCCTGTCATCACAAAGTTCCATGACAGTTGTCATCACAATGCTCCATGACCCCTCTAATCACAATGCTGCATGCCCTTGTCACCACAATGCTCCAGAACTCTTGGCATCATAATGATGAATGCCCGTGTCATCACAAAGCTCCATGATACTTGTCATCACAATGTTCCATTGCCTTGTCATCACTATACTCCATGGCCCCCGTCATCACAGTGCTCCATGATACCTTTCATCACAATTCTAGAAGACCACTGTCATCACAAAGCCCCAAGACACATGTCATCACAATTCGCCATGGCCCTTGTCATCACAATGCTCCATGACCCGTGGCATCACAATGGTCCAGGACACTTGTCATCACAATGATCCATGACCACTTACATCACAATGCTCCTTGACTCCTGTCATCACAATGCTCCATAGCCTATGCATTCGCAATGCTACATGGTCCCTGTAATCACATTGCTCCATGATGCATTTCATCCCAATGCTCTATGACCACTGTCATCACCATGACCCATTATACCTGTCATCACAATGCTCCATGGCCCCTGTCAGCACAATGTTCCATGACAGATGTCATCACTATCCTCCATGGTCCCTGTAATCACAATGTTCCATTCCTTCTCAACGCAATGCTCCAGAACTCTTGTCATAATAATGCTCCTTGCCCGTCTCATCACAATTCTCCATGACACTTTTCATCAAAATGCTCCATAGCCTTTGTCATCATAATGCTCTATGGCCCCTGTTATCACAGTGATCCATGGTACCTTTCATCACAATGCTAGATAACCTCTGTCATCACAATGCCCGATGACACCTGTCATCAGAATTGGCCATGGCCCTTGTCATCACAATGCTCCATGTCCTTGTCACCACAATGCTCCACAACTCTTGGCATCATAATGCTCCATGCCCGTCTCATCACAATGCTCCATGACACTTGTCCACACAATGCTCCATGACCTTTGTCATCGCAATGATCCATGGCCCCTGTTATCACAGTGCTCCATGTTACGTTTCATCACAATTCTAGATGACCACTGTCATCACAATGCCCCATGACACCTGTCATCACAATTCACCATGACACTTGTCATCACAATGCTCCATGATCCCTGTCATCACAATGTTCCATGACACTTGTCATCACAGTGCTCCATGACCCTTGTCATCACAATATTCACTGCCCAAGTAATCAAAGTGCTCCTGGTCCCCTGTAATCACAATGCTCCATTCCCTTGTCATCACACTGCTCCAGAACCCTTGTCATCATAATGCCCCATGCCCGTGTGATCACAATGCTCCATGTCCTATGTATTCACAATGCTCCATGGCCCCTGTAATCACATTGCTCCATGATCCTTTTCATCACAATGCTCTATGACCACTGTCATCACAATGACACATGACACCTGTCATTACAATGCTCTATGGCCCCTGTCAGCACAATGTTCCATGGCAGATATCATCACAATGATCCATGACCGCTGTCATCACAATGTTCCCTGCCCTTGTCATCTCAATGCTCCCTGGCCCCTGTAATCACAGTGCTTCATACCCTTGTCATCGCAATGCTCCAGATCACTTCTCATCATAATGCACCATACCCGTGTCATCACAATGCTCCATGGCCCCTGTCATCACAGTGCTCCGTGATACCTTTCATCGTAATGATAGATGACCACTGTCATCAACATGCTCCTTGACACCTGTCATCAGAATTGGCCATGGCCGTTGTCATCACAATGCTCCAGGACACTTGTCTTCACAATGTTCCATGGCGCATTTCATCACAATGCTCCATGACCACTTTCATCAAATTGCTCCATGATGCCTGTCATCACAATGCTCCATGGCCTTTGTCATCAAAATTCTACATGGCCCCTGAAATAATAGTGCTTCAGGACAACTTTTATCACAATGCTCCATGACCACTCTCATCACCATGCCGGATAAGACCTTTCATGACAATGCTCCATGGCCCTTGTCATCACAATATTCTATGACTTCTGTCATCACAATGCTCCATGCCCCTGTCATCACAATGCCCCATCACCCCTGCTATTACAATGCTCCATGACCCCTGTCATCACAATGTTCTGAAACCCTTGTCATCACAATATTCCATGATCCGTGTAATCACGATGATCCATGAACCATTTCTCTACAATGCTCCAGTACCCCTTTCA
>NW_026778047.1:0-50438 GCF_028023285.1 Balaenoptera ricei
TGTGGCACATATATACAATGGATTATTGCTCAGCCATAAAAGGAAACAAAATTGAGTTATTTGTAGTGAGGTGGATGGACCTAGAGTCTGTCATACAGAGTGAAGTAAGTCAGAAAGAGAAAAACAAATACGGTATGCTAACACATATATATAGAATCTAAAAAAAAAAATTTTAAGGAATGGTTCTGAAGAACCTAGGAGCAGGACAGGAATAAAGACGCAGATGTAGAGAATGGACCTGAGGACACTGGGCTGGGAAATCCTAAACTGGGATGAAGTGAGAGAGTGGCATGGACTTATCTATATTACCAAATGTAAAATAGATAACTAGTGGCAAGCAGCCGCATAGCACAGGGAGACATGTGACCACCTAGAGGGGTGGGATAGGGAAGGTGGGAGGGAGACGCAAGTGGGAGGAGACTTGGGGATATATTTATGTGTATAGCTGATTCACTTTGTTGTAAAGCAGAAACTAATACACCATTGTAAAGCAATTATACTCCAATAAAAATGTTTAAAAAATCTTCATTTTTTGTGTTTTTTACTTATTATTTGTGTGAAAATTAGTATAAACCTATCACAGTACAGTACAATATAGCCCATTGTGTTAGTTGGGTACCTAGTGCAAACAAATTGGACTTACAAATGCACTCTTGGAAGGGAACTCGTTCGTATGTAGGGGGCTTACTATATTTCTTTCTACAGATTTTCTCTTAGCTCAATTTAGAGTTTGTTTGTTTGTTTACAAGTCAGAAGGACTCTAAACTTTACTGTATCTTGTATCTTCATACTTATTTGCATGGTGAAGGCCCTGTGCCTAGAGAAGATGGAAAGAACTGTTAGATTTGGATTAGGACTCTACTTTTAACAATGGCCGCTTGGTCCAAAGCCTAGCCAGCAAAAATCTAATAACTGGTTGATGTGGGGACACAGAGGTCTGGCTCCCTTGATGGAAACTAAGGCTAGTCTAAAGGACCATCATCCTAGGTGGGGCTGGCTGAGGCCTCATCCTGTTTCCTTCCCCTCTCCCACAGGTGTTGTTTGAGAGAACACACTCCAGTAAGCTTCCTATACACTAATCACCACCTCAGATGCCATTTTCCTGTGAAACTGAACTGCAACAAAGTGTCATATCTTTTCATCCCTCTTATTGACATCAGTGTCCTGCTCAGATTCATAATCTGATGTCAGTTTCACAACTCAAAATCACATGGTAGTATATTCATACAATGGAAGACTGTATGGCCATCAGAATAAACAAATGATGGCTATATAAAACAACCGATATGAATCTCGTGAACCTATTATCGAAAGACAGAAGCCAGACACAAAAGAAAATATCTCTACGATGCTGAGTGAAAAGTGCATTTTATATAAAGTTAAAAAGCAGGAAAAACTAATGTAAAGTGTCAGCACACAGGATTGTAATTACACTTGGAGGGGGAAGTAATGGCAACGTTCTTTTTCTTGATCTGGGTGCTGGCTACACAAGAGTGCTCATTTTGTGAATATTGATCAAATTGTACACTCATGACTGTGCAGTTTTTAGCAGGTGGATTATTTTCCACTAAACTTTTATTAAAAACAGAACAAAACTTGGTAATATAGCCTTTAGTAAAATGAAGTGACTCCAAAATTTAAGGCTATACAGGCATTTTAAGAAGCTCAGAAATAGAATATCCCTGCTGCTTATTGTAAGCCAGGCCATCATCACATCAAACATGAACAGATCTGTACACTGCAGAATCTTTTAAATATATATGCTACAAAAATATTTCCTCCTTCTTCATGATGACAAATTATCATGACTGGACAAATGACCACCACTGGAATATTTGGAAAGGACTTAAGATGGAGAAAAATCCAACAAACAACATTTGAAATCCATTCAAAGAAAATTGCTCTCCAAATAGCTGAAAAGCAAAGAGGGCAATTGATGGCAACTTATGACACAACAAAATCAATTATCTTGTTATTGGATTAGCTTGCTTTTAGAATGAATGGGTTGAAGACAACAACACACTCAGTTAACTCCTTTCTATCTGTCCAGTATGACAAGTAGAAGTCATGTAAAGTTGTGGCTCTGCAAAGAATGAAAGTTGCTAAGAGTTGTCTTCATTAAGATGCTTTTTGGGTAGTAAAAATAACCCACTATAAACTAGAGTAAGCAAAACTGGAAAGTTATCTAAAGTATACTGGTACACCCAAGAGATTAAAATACACACACACACACACACACACAAATATATAGGTGAACAACGAGAAACATGGAAACATGGGAACCAGGAGCTGGAACCAAGGTGCCTTTTCTCTCAGATAAATAAATACATAAATAAGACTCATGACATTCTAAAGTACCAGTAAAATGTAGAACTTTAGTCTCACATATTTCCACATAAGTTAATAAATAAAATAAGTATATAAAACCCATTATAGCTTATATACATACCCTATAAGTATTTAGATCGAGTTATAATATTTTTGTTTCTTTGAATTTATTCCCATGCAATGAAACTTTCTTTAAAATTCTGAGATATGTTGAGGACTTAGCTGGGGCAAACCTGATGTCCTTCCACTTTATAGGATGTATGAAAATACATGACTAGAGGTTTGGGAAATTTTTCTACCCTAGCAAACATCCCACACTCATCTTAAAATGTACATCAGAGAACATCACTCCTCTCTCCATATAACTCACAGTAAAATTCAAGACCCTGTAGTGGCCTAGAAAGCCAACCTTTCTCAACTGGGATTCCCTGAACAAATTGAGTTATTATAAGTTATTCACTGCATATAACAAATTTACTTATTTTTTATGCATCTGGAATATATTAGCTCTGTACCATTCTAGAAATAATTGATCAAAAATGTCACTCAAATCATTTTTATCTGGTATAGCTCTCTTGCAGAGTTGAGAAACTCTGCCAGACTCTTTACTGTCCAACCAAGTTCTCCTTTACTTCTTTTAACTCATCCTTTTCTATTTTCTCCTCTTTGCTCATCTTAGCCCAGCTTTAAGGGCTTTCTTGTGTTCCAAAAACAAGCTGCATGTGTTCTACCTTAGGATCCCTGCACTTGCTGTTACCACTACCTGCAATGCCCTTCCCTCTGGATATCTACACAGTTCATTCCCCTCCCTCCTGCACATTCTCAGCAAGGTGTATTCAACTGTCCCCACTGCTACCCTCCCACACACATACACTGTAATATTTTTCCTCCTTTAATTTTCACAAATCACACACATTATATATTTATTTTATTTTTTATTGTCTGTCTCATCTCTTGCATCAGAAAAGAAGCCTAATGAAAGCCGAGCTTTAGTAAACAGTTTGCATTTGCTGTGTCTCCTAAAACAGTGCCTAAGTTCTCCATGGATTTGTTGGATGAATAAATGAATTTTTATAGAAAACAATTTTAATGATTACATTTTGCAGCATGTTGAAATAGAAAAAAAAAAAGTACATTATCAAGAAATTGTGATTAACCTTATCTTGAGTTGGCCAAAAAGTTCATTCAGTTTTTTTTTTTTTTAACATCTTTATTGGAGTATAATTGCTTTACAATGGTGTGTTAGTTTCTGCTTTATAACAAAGTGAATCAGTTATACATATACATATGTTCCCATATCTCTTCCCTCTTGTATCTCCCTCCCTCCCACCCTCCCTATCCCACCCCTCTAGGTGGTCACAAAGCACAGAGCTGATCTCCCTGTGCTATGCAGTTGCTTCCCACTAGTTATCTATTTTACGTTTGGTAGTGTATATATGTACATGCCACTCTCTCTTTTTGTCACATCTTACCCTTACCCCTCCCCATATCCTCAAGTCCATTCTCTAGTAGGCCTGTGTCTTTATTCCCGTCTTGCCACTAGGTTCTTCATGACCTTTTTTTTTTTTTCCCTTAGATTCCATATATATGTGTTAACATACTATATTTGTTTTTCTCTTTCTGAGTTACTTCACTCTGTACGACAGACTCTAGGTCCACTCACCTCACTACAAGTAACTCCATTTTGTTTCTTTTTATGGCTGAGTAATATTCCATTGTATCTATGTGCCACATCTTCTTTATCCATTCATCCAATGATGGAAACTTAGGTTGCTTCCATGTCCTGGCTATTGTAAATAGAGCTGCAATGAATATTGTGATACATGACTCTTTTTGAATTATGGTTTTCTCAGGATATATGCCCAGTAGTGGGATTGCTGGATCACATGGTAGTTCTATTTTTAGTTTTTAAGGAACCTCCATACCGTTCTCCATAGTGGCTGTATCAATCTACATTCCCACCATCAGTGCAAGAGGGTTCCCTTTTCTCCACACCCTCTCCAGCATTTATTGTTTGTAGATTTTTTGAGGATGGCCATTCTGACTGGTGTGAGGTGATACCTCACTGTAGTTTTGATATTCATTTCTCTAATGATTAGTGATGTTGAACATCCTTTCATGTGTTTGTTGGCAATCTGTATATCTTCTTTGGAGAAATGTCTGTTTAGGTCTTCTGCCCATTTTTGGATTCGGCTGTTTGTTTTTTTGATATTGAGCTGCATGAGCTGCTTGTAAATCTTGGAGATTAATCCTTTGTCAGTTGCTTCATTTGCAAATATTTTCTCACATTCTGAGGGTTGTCTTTTGGTCTTGTTTATGGTTTCCTTTGTTGTGCAAAAGCTTTTAAGTTTCATTAGGTCCGATTTGTTTCTTTTCATTTTTATTTCCATTTCTCTAGGAAGTGGGTCAAAAAGGATTTTGCTGTGATTTATGTCATAGAATGTTCTGCCTAGGCTTTCCTCTAAGAGTTTTATAGTGTGTAGCCTTACATTTACGTCTTTAATCCATTTTGAGTTTATTTTTGTGTATGGTGTTAGGGAATGTTCTAATATCATTCTTTCAAATGTAGCTGTCCTATTTTCCCAGCACCACTTATTGAAGAGGTTGTCATTTCTCCATTGTATATCCTTGCCCCCTTTATCAAAGATAAGGTGACCATATGTGCGTGGGTTTAACTCTGGGCTTTCAGTCTGGTTGCATTGATCTATATTTCTGCTTTTGTGCCAGCACCATACTGTCTTGCTTAATGTAGCTTTGAAGTATAGTCTGAAGTCTGGGAGCCTGATTCCTCCAGCTCCGTTTTTCTTTTTCAAGATTGCTTTGGCTATTCAGGGTCTTTTGTGTTTCCATACAAATTGTGAAAATTTTTGTTCTAGTTCTGTGAAAAATGCCATTGCTAGTTTGATACGGGTTGCATTGAATCTGTAGATTGCTTTGGGTAGTAGAGTCATTTTCACAATGTTGATTCTTCCAATCCAAGAACATGGTATATCTCTCCATCTGTTGTTATCATCTTTAATTTCTTTCATCAGTGTCTTATTGTTTTCTGCATACAGGTCGTTTGTCTCCTTAGGTGAGTTTATTCCTAGGTATTTTATTCTTTTGGTTACAATGGTAAAAGGGAGTGTTTCCCTAATTTCTCTTTGAGATTTTTCAACATTAGTGTATAAGAATGCAAGAGATTTCTGTGCATTAATTTTGTATCCTGCTACTTTACCAAATTCATTGATTAGCCCTAGTAATTTTCTGGTAGCATCTTTAGGATTCTCTGGGTATAGTACCATGTCTTTTGCAAATACTGACCGCTTTACTTCTTTTCCGATTTGGATTCCTTTTGTTTCTTTTTCTTCTCTGATGGCTGTGGCAAAAGCTTCCAAAAGTATGTTGAACAAAAGTGGTGAGAATAGGCAAACTTGTCTTGCTCCTGATCTTAGTGGAAATGGTTTCAGTTTTTCACCATTGAGAATGATGTTGGCTGTGGATTTGTCATATATGGCCTTCATTATGTTGACGTAAGTTCCTTCTTTTCTTACTTTCTGGAGGGTTTTTATCATAAATTGGTGTTGGATTTTGATGAAAGTGTTTTCTGCATCAATTGAGATGACCATATGATTTTTCTCCTTCAGTTTGTTAATATGGTTTATCACATTGATTGATTTGCGTATATTGAAGAATCCTTGCATTCCTGGGACAAATCTCAGTTGATCATGGTGTACGAGACTTTTAATGTGCTGTTGGATTTTGTTTGCTAGTATTTTGTTGAGTATATGTGCATCTATGTTCATCAGTGATATTGGCCTGTAGGTTTATTTCTTTGTGACATCTTTTTCTGGTTTTGGTGTCAGGGTGATGGTGGCCTCATAGAATGAGATGAGGAGTGTTCCTCCCTCTGCTGTATTTTGGAAGAGTTTGAGAAGGATAGGTGTTAGCTCTTCTCTAAATGATGGATAGAATTCCCTTGTGAAACCATCTGGTCCTGGGTTTTTGTTTGTTGGAAGATTTTTATTCAGTTTCAATTTCAGTGCTTGTGATTGTCTGTTCATATTTTCTATTTCTTCCTGGTTCAGTCTTGGAAGGTTGTGCATTTCTAAGAATTTGTCCATTTCTTCCAGGTTGTCCATTTTGTTGGCATACTGTTTCTTGTAGTAATCTCTCATGATCCTTTGAATTTCTGCAGTGTCAGTTGTTACTTCTCTTTTTCATTTCTAAATCTTTTGATTTGAGTCTTCTGCCTTTTTTTCATGATGAGTCTGGCTAATGGTGTATCACTTTTGTTTATCTTCTCAAAGAACCAGCTTTTACTTTTATTTATCTTTGCTATTGTTTTCTTCATTTCTTTTTCATTTATTTCTGTTCTGATCTTTATGATTTCTTTCCTTCTACTAAGTTGGAGGGTTTTTTGTTCTTCTTTCTCCAATTGCTTTAGGTGTAAGTTTAGGTTGTTTATTTGAGATGTTTCTTGTTTCTTGAGGTAGGATTGTATTGCTATAAACTTCCCTTTTGAACTGCTTTTGCTGCATCCCAAAGGTTTTGGGTCATCATGATTTCATTGTCATTTGTTTCTAGGTATTATTTGATTTTCTCCTTGATTTCTTCAGTGATCTCTTGGTTATTAACTAGTGTATTGTTTAGCCTCCATGTGTTTGTATTTTTTACAGATTTTTTCCTGTAATTGATATCTAGTCTCACAGCATTGTGGTCAGAAAGGATACTTGATATGATTTCTATTTTCTTAAATTTGTCAAGGCTTGATTTGTGACCCAAGATATGATCTATCCTGGATAATGTTCCATGAGCACTTGAGAAGAATGTGTATTCTGTTGTTTTTGGATGGAATGTCCTATAAATATTAATTAAGTCCATCTTGTTTAGTGTACTATTTAAAGCTGTTTCCTTATTTATTTTCATTTTGGGTGATCTGTCCATTGGTGAAAGTGGGATGTTAAAGTCCTCTACTATGATTGTGTTACTCTTGATTTCCCCTTTTATGGCTGTTAGCATTTGCCTTGTGTATTGTGGTGCTCCTTTGTTGGGTGCATAAAGATTTACAATTGTTATATCTTTTTCTTGGATTGATCCCTTGATCATTATGTAGTGTCCTTCCTTGTCTCTTGTAACATTCTTTATTTTAAAGTCTATTTTATCTAATATGAGAATTGCTACTCCAGCTTTCTTTTGATATCCATTTGCATGGAATACCTTTTTCCATCCCCACACTTGCAGTCTTTATGTGTCTCTAGGTCTGAAGTGGGTCTCTTGTAGATGGCATACTTATGTGTCTTGTTTTTGTACCCATTCAGCCAGTCTATGCCTTTTGATTGGAGCATTTATTCCATTTATACTTAAGGTAATTATTGATATGTATGTTCCTATTACCATTTTCTTAATTGTTTGGGTTTGTTATTGTAGGTCTTTTCCTTCTCTTGTCTTTCCTGCCTAGAGAAGTTCCTTTAACATTTGTTGCAAAGCTGGTTTGGTGGCACTGAATTCTCTTAGCTTTTGCTTGTCTTTAAAAGTTTTATTTTCTCTGTTGTATCTGAATGAGATCCTTCCTCAGTGGAGTAATCTTGATTGTAGCTTATTCCCTTTCATCACTTTAAATATGTCCTGCCACTCCATTCTGGATTGCAGAGTTTCTGATGAAAGAACAGCTGTTAGCCTTATGGGGATTCCCTTGTATGTTATTTGTTGTTTTTCCCTTGCTGCTTTTATCATTTTTTCTTAGTGTTTAATTTTTGATAGTTTGATTACTATGTATCTTGGCATGTTTCTCCTTGGATTAATCCTGTATGGGACTCTCTGAATTTCCAGGACTTGATTGACTATTTCTTTTCCCATATTAGGGAAGTTTTCACCTATAATCTCTTCAAACATTTTCTCAGTCCCTTTCTTTTTCTCTTCTTCTTCTGGGACCCATATAATTCAAATGTTGGTGCATTTAATAGTGTCCCAGAGGTCTCTTAGACTGTCCTCAATTCTTTTCATTCCTTTTTCTTTATTCGGCTCTGCAGTAGTTATTTCTACTCTTTTATCTTCCGGGTCACTTACGCATTCTTCTGCCTTAGTTATTCTGATAGATTCCTTCTAGAGAATTTGTAATTTCATTTATTGATTTGTTCATCTCTGTTTGTTTGCTCTTTAGTTCTTCTAGGTCCCTGTTAAACATTTCTTGTGTTTTCTCCATTCTTTTTCCAAGATTTTTGATTATCTTTACTGTCATTACTCTGAGTTCTTTTTCAGAGAGACTGCCTATTTCCTCTTCATTTGTTTGGTCTGGTGGGTTTTTACCTTGCTCGTTCATCTGCTGTGTGTTTCCATGTCTTCTCATTTTGTTTCACTTACTGTGTTTGGGATCTCCTTTTCACAGGCTGCTGGTTCATAGTTCCCGTTGATTTTGGTGCCTGTCCCCAGTGGCTAAGTTTGGTTCAGTGGGTTGTTTAGGTTTCCTGGTGGAGGGGACTAGTGCTTGTGTTGTGGTGGATGAGGTTGGATCTTGTCTTTCTGTTGGGCAGGACAGCATCCAGTGATATGTTTTGCAGTGTCTGTGACCTTATTATGATTTCAGACAGCCTCTCTGCTAGTGGGTGTGGTTGTGTTCCTGTCTTGCTAGTTGTTTCGCATAGGGGGTCCAGCACTGTAGCTTGCTGTTCGGTGAGTGGAGTTGGGTCTTATCATTGAGAAGGCGATCTCTGGGAAAGCTTCCACCGTTTGATATTATGTGGAACCAGGAGGTCTCTGATGGACCAATGTCCTGAACTTAGCTCTCCCAAATCAGAGGCACAGGCCTGATACCCGGCCGGAGCACCAAGACCCTGTCAGGCACATGGATCAGAAGAAAATGGAGAAAAAATAGAAAGAAAGAAAGAAAAAATAAACTAAAGTAATTAAAATAAGAAATAAAAAATAATCATTGACCAGTCCCTACATCAGGCAACTTGCACAAGCCTCTTAGATAGCCTCATCCATCAGAAGGCAGACAGCAGAAGCAAGAAGAACTACATTCCTGCAGCCTTTGGAATAAAAACACAATTCACAGAAAAATAGAAAAGAAGAAAAGGCTGAGGGCTATGTACCAGATGAAGGAACAATATAAAACCCCAGAAAAAAAATAAACAAAAACTAAATGTAGTGGAGATAGGCAAACTTCCAGAAAAAGAATTCAAAATAATGATGGTGAAGATGATCCAGGACCTCGGAAAAAGAATGGAGGCAAAGATTGAGAAGATGCAAGAAATGTTTAACAAAGACCTAGAATAATTAAAGAACAAACAAAGAGAGATGAACAATACAATAACTGAAATGAAAACTACACTAGAAGGAATCAGTATAAGAATAACTGAGGCAGAAGAAAGGATTAGTGACCTGGAAGACAGAATGATGGAATTCACTGCTGCAGAACAAAATAAAGAAAAAAGAATGAAAAGAAATGAAGACAGCCAAAGAGATCTCTGGGACAACATTAAACGCAGCAACATTCACATCATAGGCGTCCCAGAAGGAGAAGAGAGAGAGAAAGGACCAGAGAAAATATTTGTAGAGATTATAGTGGAAAACTTCCCTGACATGGAAAGGGAATAGCCACCCAAGTCCAGGAAGTGCAGAGAGTCCCAGGCAGGATAAACCCAAGGAGAAACACGCCAAGACACATAATAATCAAATTGGGAAAAATTAAAGACAAAGAAAAATTATTGAAAGCAGGAAGGGAAAAATGACAAATAAAATACAAGGGAACTCCCATAAGGTTAACAACTGATTTCTCAGCAGAAACTCTACAAGCCAGAAGGGAGTGGCATGATATACTTAAAGTGATGAAAGGGAAGAACCTAAAACCAAGAGTACTCTACCTGGCAAGGAGCTCATTCAGATTCGACGGAGAAATGAAAAGCTTTACAGACAAGCAAAAGCTAAGAGAATTCAGCACCACCTTCCAGCTCTACAACAAATGCTAAAGGAACTTTTCTAAGTGGGAAACACAAGAGAAGAAAAGGACCTACAAAAACAAACCCAAAACAATTAAGAAAATGGTCATAGGAACATACATATCGATAATTACCTTAAAAGTGAATGGATTAAATGCTCCAACCAAAAGACACAGGCTTGCTGGTTACGAAAACAAGACCCAAATATATACTGTCTACAAGAGACCCACTTCAGACCTAGGGACACATAAAGACCGAAAGTAAGGGGATGGAAAAAGATATTCTATGCAATTGGAAATTAAAAGAAAGCCAGAGTAGCAATACTCATTTCAGATAAATAGACTTTAAAATAAAGTATGTTACAAGAGACAAGGAAGGACACTACATAATGATCAAGGGATCAACCCAAGAAGAAGATATAACAATTATAAATATATATGCACCCAACATAGGAGCACCTCAATACATAAGGCAACTGCTAACAGCTATAAAAGAGGAAATCGACAGTAACAAAATAATAGTGGGGGACTTTAACACCTCACTGACACCAATGGACAGATCACCAAAAATGAAAATAAATAAGGAAACACAAGCTTTAAATGACACAATAGACCAGATAGATTTAATTGATATTTATAGGGCATTCCATCCAAAAACAGCACATTACACTTTCTTCGAAAGTGCTCACAGAACATTCTACAGGATAAATCATATCTTAGGTCACAAATCAAGCCCAAGTAAATTTAAGAAAATAGAAATCATATCAAGTATCTTTTCTGACTACAACACTATTAGATTGGAAATGAATTACAGGGAAAAAATGTTAAAAGCAAAAACACATGGAGGCTAAACAATACGTTACCAAATCACCAAGAGATCACTGAAGAAATCAAAGAGGAAATCAAAAAATACCTAGAGACAAATGACAATGAAATCATGATGATCCAAAACCTATGGGCTGCAGCAAAAGCAGTTCTAAGAGGTAAGTTTATAGCTATACAAGCCTACCTAAAGAAACAAGAAAAATCTCAAATAAACAATCTAACCTTACACCTAAAGGAACTAGAGAAAGAAGAACAAACAAAACCCAAAGTTAGCAGAAGGAAAGAAATCATAAAGGTCAGAGCAGAAATAAATGAAATAGAAACAAAGAAAAAAATAGGAAAGATCAATAAAACTAAAAGCTGGTTCTTTTAGAAGATAAACAAAATTGATAAACCACTAGTCAGACTCATCAAGAAAAAGAGGGAGAGGACTCAAATCAAAAAAATTAGAAATGAAAAAGGAGAAGTTACAACAGGCACTGCAGAAATACAAAGCATCCTAGGAGACTACTACAAGCAACTTGATGCCTATAAAATGGACAACGTGGAAGAAATGGACAAATTTTTAGAAAGGTGTAACCTTCCAACATTGAACCAGGAAGAAATAGAAAATATGAACAGACCAATCACAAGTAATGAAATTGAAACTGTGATTAAAAATCTTCCAACAAACAAAAGTCCAGGACCAGATGGCTTCACAGGTGAATTCTATCAAACATTTAGAGAAGAGCTAACACCCATCCTTCTCAAACTCTTCCAAAAAATTACAGAAGAAGGAACGCTCCCAAACTCATTCTATGAGGCTACCACCACCCTGATACAAAAACCAGCCAAAGATATTACAAAAAAAGAAAATTACAGACCAATAACACTGATGAATATAGATGCAAAAATCCTCAACAAAATACTAGCAAACAGAATGCAACAACACATTAAAAGTATCATACACCATGATCAAGTGGGATGTATCCCAGCGATGCAAGGATTCTTCAATATACAGAAATCAATCAATGTGATACACTATATTAACAAATTGAAAAATAAAACCCATATGATCATCTAAATTGATGCAGAAAAAGATTTTGAAAAAATTCAACACCCATTTTTGATAAAAACTCTCCAGAAAGTGGCCATAGAGGGAACCTACCTCAACATAATAAAGGCCATATATGACAAAGCCACAGCAAACATCATTCTTAATGGTGAAAAACTGAAAGCATTTCCTCTACGATCAGGAACAGGACAAGGGTGTCCACTCTCACCACTATTATTCAACACAGTTTTGGAAGTCCTAGCCACAGCAATCAAAGAAAAAAAAAGAAATAAAAGAAATGCAAATTGGAAAAGAAGAAGTAAAACTCTCACTGTTTGCAGATGACATGATACTATATATAGAGAATCCTAAAGATGCCACCAGAAAACGACTAGAGCTAATCAATGAATTTGATAACATTGCAGGAAACAAAATTAATGCACAGAAATCTCTTGCATTCCTTTACACTAATGATGAAAAATCTGAAAGAGAAATTAAGTAAACACTCTCATTTACCATTGCTACCAAAAGAATAAAATACCTAAGAATAAACCTGCCTAAGGAGACAAAAGACCTGTATGCAGAAAACTATAGGACACTGATGAAAAAAATTAAAGATGATACCAACCGATGGAGAGATATTCCATGTTCTTGTGTTGGAAGAATCAATATTTTGAAAGTGACTATACTACCTAAAGCAATCTACAGATTCAATGCAATCCCTATCAAATTACCCATGGCATTTTTTTACACAAGTAGAACAAAAAATCTTAAAATTTGTATGGAGACAAAAAAGACCCTGAATAGCCAAAACAGTCTTGAGGGAAAAAATCGGAGCTGGAGGAATCAGACTCGCTGACTTCAGACTATACTACAAAGCTATAGTAACCAAGACAATATGGTACTGGCACAAAAACAGAAACATAGACTAATGGAACAAGATAGAAAGACCAGAGATAAACCCACGCACCTATGGTCAACTAATCTATGACAAAGGAGGATAGGATATACAATGGAGAAAAGACAGTGTCTTCAATAAGTGGTGCTGGGAAAACTGGACAGCCACATGTAAAAGAATGAAATTAGTACACTCCCTAACACCATACACAAAAATAAGCTCAAAATGGATTAGAAGCCTAAATGTAAGAGCAGACACTATAAAACTCTTAGAGGAAAACATAGGAAGAACACTCTTTGACATAAATCACAGCAAGATCTTTTTTGATCCACTTCCTTGAGTAATGGAAATAAAAACAAAAATAAACAAATGGGACCTAATGAAACATCAAAGCTTTTGCACAGCAAAGGAGACCATAAACAGGATGAAAAGACAACCCTCAGAATGGGAGAAAATATTTGCAAACAGATCAATGGACAAAGGATTAATCTCCAAAATATATAAACAACTCATGCAGCTCAATATTAAAAAAACAAACAACCCAATCCAAAAATGGGCAGAAGACCTAAACAGACATTTCTCCAAAGAAGACATACAGATGGCCAAGAAGCACATACAAAGCTGCTCAACATCACTAATTATTAGAGAAATGCAAATCAAAACTACAATGATGTATCACCTCACACCAGTTAGAATGGGCATCATCAGAAAATCTACAAACAACAAATGCTGGAGAGGGTGTGGAGAAAAGGGAACCCTCTTGCACTGTTGGTGGGAATGGAAATTGATACTGCCACTATGGAGAACAGTATGGAAGTCCCATAAAAAAAACTAAAAATAGAATTACCATATAATCCAGCAATCCCACTACTTGGCAGATACCCAGAGAAAACCATAATTCAAAAAAGACACTTGCACCCCAATGTTCATTGCAGCACTCTTTACAATAGCCAGGTCATGGAAGCAACCTAAATGCCCATCTACAGATGGATGGATAAAGAAGATGTGGTACATATACACAGTGGAATATTACTCAACCATAAAAAACAACGAAATTGGGTCATTTGTTAAGACGTGGATGGATTTAGAGACTGTCATACAGAGTGAAGTAAGTCAGAAAGAGAAAAAGAAATATAGTATATTAACGCATATATGTGGAATCTAGAAAAATGGTACAGATGAACCACTTTTCAGGGCAGAAATTGAGACAGAGATGTAGAGAACAAACGTATGGACACCAAGGGGGGAAAGCAGTGGTGGGTTGTGGGTGGTGGTGTGATGAATTGGGTGATTGGGATTGACATGTATACACTGATGTGTGTAAAATTGATGAGTAATAAGAACCTGGTGTATAAAAAAATAAAGTAAAATTCAAAAATTAAAAAAAAAAATTATTAAAATAAAAAAAATAAATATAATAAATAATGAAAAAAACAAAAGAGAGAAAGAAAGAAGAGAGCAACCAAACCAAAAAACAAATCCACCAATGATAAGAAAAAATCTTTAATAAAAAAGACAAAAACAAACAATAGCAAACAAACAAAAAAAACCGGACACACAGAACCCTAGGACAAATGGTAAAAGCAAAGCTATACAGACAAAATCCCACAAAGAAGCCTACACATACACACTCACAAAAAGAGAACAAGGAAAAATATGTATATATCATTGCTCCCAAAGTCCACCGCCTCAATTTTGGGATGATTCATTGTCTATTCAGGTATTCCAGTGATGCAGGGTACATCAAGTTGATTGTGGAGATTTAATCTGCTGCTCCTGAGGCTGCTGGGAGAGCTTTCCCTTTCTCTTCTTTGTTCACACATCTCCTGGGGTTCAGCTTTGGATTTGGCCCCACCTCTGCATGTAGGTCGCCTGAGGGAGTCTCTTCTTCCCTCACACAGGACAGGGTTAAAGTAGCAGCTGATTAGATGGCTCTGGCTCACTCAGGCCGGGGTAGAGGGAGGCGTCCATAATGCGGTGGAGCCTGTGGCAGCAGAGGTCAGTGTGATGTTGCAACAGCCTGCGGCATGCTGTGTGTTCTCCTGGGGAAGTTGTCCCTGGATCACGGGACCCTGGCCGTGGTTGGGTGCACAGGCTCCTGGGAAGGGAGGCGTGGGTAGTGACCTGTGCTTGCACACAGACTTCTTGGTGGCTGCAGCAGCAGCCTTAGTGTTTCATGTCCGTCTCTGGTGTTCACACTGATAGCCGCGGCTCCCGCCCATCTCTGGAGCTCATTTAGGCGGCGCTCTTAATCCCCTCTCCTCGGGCACCCCGAAACAATGGTCTCTTGCCTCTTACGCAGGTCCAGACTTTTTCCCAGACTCCCTCCTGGTTAGTTGTGGGGCACCAGCCCCCTTCAGGTTGTGTTCACGCAGCCAACCCCAGTCCTCTCCCTGGGATCTGTCCTCTGAAGCTGGAGCCTCAGCTCCCAGACCCCGCCCGCCTAGGTGGGTGAGCAGACAAGCCTCTCGGGCTGGTGAGTGCTGTTCGGCACTGATCCTCTGTGTGGGAATCTCTCCGCTTTGCCCTCTGCACCTGCGTTGCTGCAGTCTCCTCCATGGCTCCAAAGCTTCCCCACTGCCCCCACTCCCGTCTCTGCCAGTAAAGGGGCTTTCTAGTGTGTGGAAACTTTTCCCTCTTCACAGCTACCCCGCAGTGGTTCAGGTTCCCTCCCTATTCTTTTGTCTCTGTTTTTTCTTTTTTCTTTTGCCCTACCCAGGTACTTGGGGATTTTCTTGCATTTTGGGAAGTCTGAGGTCTTCTGCCAGTGTTCAGTAGGTGTTCTGTAGGAGTTGTTCCACAAGTAGGTATATTTCTGATGTATTTGTGGGGAGGAAGGTGATCTCCACGTCTTACTCTTCAGCCATCTTGAACGTATCTGCAAAATAAACATTTTTATTCTTACAGTACAGTACCTTGAAAAGCACAGTAGTAGAGTACAGTACA
Source organism: Balaenoptera ricei (assembly GCF_028023285.1). Taxonomy (NCBI): domain Eukaryota; kingdom Metazoa; phylum Chordata; class Mammalia; order Artiodactyla; family Balaenopteridae; genus Balaenoptera; species Balaenoptera ricei. Next base: position 15,949 of record NW_026778047.1, read on the forward strand.
ACAGCTGGCATACAGGGGCTGGCATCGAGTGAACAGGCAAGAAGAGTACTGCCTGGAGGAGGGAGAGGAGGTGGGAGATGGTAGAGCTGAAATATTGTCAGCAATAGGAGATGGAGGGAAAGCTGCAAGTTCACTCATGCCTGATGTTGATGGAACACACATTCACATCTTTGAAAGCTTGCAACTTGAAGGTTTGTATGTAAGAGAGTTACTGTACTTAAAATTAAATAACTATTTTGTGTTGAATACCATGCTCTCATGTCTCTTAGGGACTTCACAGTCTACCCATTGGGCTTATGACAAAGGAAAAAGAAAGAAATTTAATCAAATTGCCCTACCTTCAGCACCTCACAGCTGATGGTGAAAATGACCATCATCAAAAATCTGCAAATAATAAATGCTGGAGAGGGTGTGAAGAAAAGGGAACCCTTTTACCCTGTTGGTAGGAATGTAAATTGATACAGCCACTATGGAGAACAGTATGGAGCTTCCTTAAAAAACTAAAAACAGAACTACCATATGCTCAGCAATTCCAGTACTGGGCATATACCCTGAGAAAACCATAATTCAAAAGGACACAGGTACCCCAGTGTTCATTGCAGCACTATTTACAATAGCCAGGACATGGAAACAACCTAAATGTCCAACAACAGATGAATGGATAAAGAAGATGATGTACATATATACAATGGAATATTACTCAGCCATAAAAGGAAAGAAATTGGGTCATTTGTAGAGATGTGGATGGATCTAGAGAGTGAAGTAAGCCAGAAAGAGAAAAACAAATATTGTATATTACCGCATATATGTGGAATCTAGAAAAGTGGTACAGATGAACCTATTTGCAGTGCAAGAATAGAGACACAGACGTAGAGAACAGACATGTGGACACAGTGGGGGAAGGGGAGGGTGGGACGAATTGGGATATTAGGATTGGCATATATACACTACCATGTGTAAAATAGATTGCTAGTCGGAACATGCTATAAAGCACAGGAAGCTCAGCTTGGTGCTCTGTGACGACCTAGATGGGTAGAATTGGGGGTTGGGGAGGGAGGTCCCAGAGGGAAGGGATATAGTTATACATATAGCTGATTCACTTCATTGTACAGCAGAAACTAACACAACATTGTAAAGCAATTATACTCCAATAAAAAAATTAAAAATAAAAAAAGGAAAACTATGGAGTTGTAGCATCATCCAAGGTCACACACTTATGACTTAGATTTTTTCAATGTAAAGAACACTTTTAAAAATAGGAGGTCACTTTCAGTTTCTTTCTGTCTCTCTCTGCTTTCTCATCCTTTCCCTTTTCCCTCCATCACTTTGATAAAAAAAAAAATATGGTGGGAATAACTTCTGAGAGAATAAAACACCAAAGGAGTCAGACAGAGGCTCTGAAACTGGAGGGGAAAGTGAGGGCCAGTTGTGGTAACGTTTCCAGGGGTGGCAGACAAGGAGTAGCAGCCAGGGGAGAATTTATTTATAGTTAAAGTGGAGTGAATAAAAGCCCCCTTGTGAAGATGTTTGCTGTGAATTTTTGTTTTAAGCAAGTGGAATAAATAATATACATAACCCAAACAGGAGAGGACTGAACTTGGAAAATCTCTTTGATAACCAAAAAAAAAAGAGTTGTGAAATTGTGCTGCCTGGCACTTTGCTGTTGGGAGGTTTCTTTGCAGCAGAAAAGTAATTGAATCCCAAGTATTTCTGCTTTGGGGCATTTGCAAGGACCTCATAAATATCAAATTAATTTGCCTGCAGCCATTGCCTTATAGTAAAGAAAAGTGATGTCACTGATCCTCCACTACTGGATCATCAGAAAAGACAGAAAACTGACCATTACTAAAAAGAGGTTTATTTGCTTTCCTTCTTTAAGGTTTAAGGCCAAGTTCAGTAGCTAGCTAGTCACCGTACCTGCTAAGTTTTCTCATGCCTGGAAACTGGAGTTGACCTAGCTTAGCACACTACTCCCTCCAATGTTTCACTAGCCTATGCTCAGACCCTTTCAGGGCTGGAAATCCACTACATTTTTGGACAGCTTTGACAGTCAGGGGGTTTAGTTTATATTAAGCAGAAGTCTGTTTTCTTGAAAGTAATTAACCTACTGGTTCTAGTTCTGTCTTCTAGAAAATTTGTAAGAAGATTAATTCCATTTCCAAAAACTAGTCTTTAAAATTATCAGGGTCAGCTCTTCTTTAGGCTAAATGGCTAAATACTCTTCAGTTGCTTTAACCATTTCAAGAATGATAAGGACCATGCTATTCTGAAAAGTCATCTGTTAGCACCATTTAAAAATTTTGGCACTCAGGTATAAATGCAGTGTCAGAGTTGGTCTAGGCAAGTTGTCTACACATCTTTTTGCATGTATATCGCATAAAATATTATTTTAAATAACTATTTACCCCTTCACGCATTTAAGTTGACATCTAATTTTATGTTTGCTGTTGTGACTTTATTAAATTAACATTCTTAAATAGAGCCCCAGGATGTCTAATGGTGAGTCAGGGTTCAGCAAAAGACAACACAGGGAATTGAAATGGAGAAGTTTATTTCTCACAAGTCCTGGAGAAAGTACATGACATGTCTGTAGGGGGATCACACAAGAAGGTCAAGGCAGGGTGCAGGCAGAGAGAGTGGAAGGACCTGGGGCACATGCCTTTATTAGCGTTCCCTGGGCTAACACTGGATTTGCCAATTCGCACCAAAAGGAGTGGGATTTTGTTAAGCTCCTCGGGGGAGGGGGTGCACAAAGGGAAAACCCTGGGAAGGAGAGACACTGTTTATCACAGGGGTCATTAGTGAAGTCATATGAGGAACTTACATTTACCTGTGATTGTACAAGGTGTCATCTAAGACATGTGCTTGCATGAGGGCTAATGTCAGTTTAAGGCCTCCAAAGGCCACTTGGCCAAACAGATTGATGCTGAGGAAGCAATACCATGGAGTAGATTACCTAATTCTCAATAATTACAAATTGTAATGTTTAATTCCCAGCATATTTTTTATATTTGTTAAATACATCTTTCTTAAAACTTTGAACTGTACACTTCCCTCATTCAGTTTATGGAAATAATTACCATATTAATCCAAAGGGGGAAAAAAAGCCAAACCTCATTGGCCAACCATTCAGCCAAATCAGAGTCATTTTCTGACTATGTTCAATTTTCAAGGCAGATATATGTGTCAATATGCATCTCCTTTTGACAATTACTTTACCACTCAATTTTAACTAGAAGAGAGGTAGGTAGATAAGACCTAGATTCTTGCCATATACTTACCACTTGGCTGAAATAAGATACTACCTTTGGAGTATTTCTTACCTGAACTCATTTTGCTGCATTGGGAATAACTCTCAGGAGTGTGTATTCTTGAATTTTCTCATTGTTTTGGGTCCACAGGTTTTCCCTCCCAGGGCAGTGCCCCACAGTGGATATCAGAATGTGTGAGAGGAATAGCTCTTTTTGCTGAATATCTCTGTGTGTGTGTGTGTGTGTGTGTGTGTGTGTGTGTGTGTGGTGGCTGTCTGGAAAGGGAAGCCTCTTCAGCAGATTTCAGGGTATAACCATATTCCGTGGCAGTTTTCCATGTGTGCTCTTATTTAGCTGTGATGAGAGGACAAATAGGGGAAAAAAGGAGGAAAGTGTCCTCATATTCCTGCAACCTGGATAGTAGGGAAATGTCTTGTTGGTTCCATCTATAGGAAACAATTTGTTCTTTGAATGCTTGGAGGCTTCACATAACAAGTCTTCAGTGTTTAAGTAACATTGATTTATGTGCCAGGCTCTAAGGAGCCAAATATGAACGTGACACATTCTTTCTTTTGAAGATGCTCAGAGTCTAGGGGTAAAGAAAGGGTTCTAAGAAGTAGTTTGTTAGAGTTGGGACTATGAAGAGTGTGGGGAGATCACAGAATCTGGAATAACTTGATATAACAAACTTGAGTTCCCCTCTTCTGCTTGTCTGGCCTTAAGAATATTTCTTTACATTTATAGGCTTCTATTTCTTCATATAGAAAATGAGGGTAATAAATATTTTGTTAAGTTACTATGAGGGCTAAATGAACATGTTAAGTCCCTGGAATGCACTATTAATGTGCTTGATTAATAGAAATTACCTAGAGCTATGATCGAGGTATGGGCCATATGCTATGTAGTAAGTTCTTCCCAACAGATTTCGCATGGCTGGTCTCATATAAAATGACCATCTTTCTGTGACCTGCTGGAGTAAAAGTCATCCGGCTGCCTCAGGGGCTGAGGGGGGTCTGTATCTAGGCACATCTGGGACCAATTTGGGTCAGACCAGAGTGTCATAGTACACTGTTTGGGAAGAAAGGTAAAGAATAGTATATGGTAAATCTCTATTTGCCTCACTGACACTCAAAAACATCCAGTTCCTTATTTTCAGACTCCTTTTTTACTTACACACCCACTAAACCAAGGAAATAGTCCAGAGAAGTGGCTACAACAGCCTTGCCCCTCCCCTCTCCAGTCCAGCTCAGACTCTGCCCAAGACACAACTCAGGGTAGGACCTGGGGGAAAGGATGCCAGAAAATCTGATGCTCTGGGGCATATTGTGTGCTCACCTCCCTCCCTGGTGGTAGGCACCTTTCTAAACTCATTAAATGTGTTTCACAAGGAGGACTGTGGTGGAAGATTTCATTGTTTTTCTTCTCATTGTCTCTCCCTGCCCCCACCGCCCCATGTCCATACACAGGTATTTTCCTGGGATTCTCACCACATTTTAAGCTCCTTTTTCTTTTTGAATCTCACAAAACTATTTGTTCCAGTGACTGTTTAAAAATGCAATGTCTCGTAGAATATGTGAAGATAATAACAGTTTAGTTGATTTGGCAGGTGGGATTACAAATGTGTTTTGGGAAGAATGAGAGGTAGTAGGAGAAAAAAGGAGTTCCATTAGTGTTTGCTTTAATAGGAAAACACTTTTTTTTTCAAAAGGCAGATTCTACTTAACACAGAAGATTTTGTCCCTTTCTTCCCCAACGCTTTAAATCTAAAAGTCCAAACTTTTCAGATTCCTGGAGATTCAGTTGATAGTGATTGATAAGCTAGGTAATCTTTCCACTGGTATTTTAGTTTCATCACTGGATCAGAAACGTGATTAAAAACCATGCCTCTATGAATCTTTCTGCCTTCTTAGGGATTCAAACATAAATAGATCTCCCCTTTTATTCTTGTATCTGAACATTTAAGACTCAGGTACTTTTTTATCTAAGAAACATTTAAAACCAAAACATCTTAGACAAGTTTAAAAAACCTGTCTTGACTCTTAAGGAAAACAAGAGTGTTAATCATCTCTCTAGATTTTAAATTCCCAGCTCTAAGATTTAACTAAGAATATTTTAGTCTATAGCACCTTTGACTTGCTCTGTAATAAGGCAAAAACAAGGTTTAAGGCCTCATTCCATTCCCAAACTATATAATCTTTCAAATGTGTCCTAGAATTCTTAATAGTAAAAGTATAGGAATTGAAATAATCAGCCTTTTCTGGCGAGGTGAGTAGGGGGTAGAGGTCACTTGACTAGGGAAATTTATGAAAATTTATATATTCTTTGACTTTATGAAAAGATAACACTTGAAGGACACTGCCAATGCCAATACATGACATTTAGTTTAAGTAGGGAATTTGCCTTTCTCTGGTTTTAGCTTTGATCTGAGTTGATACTAACTAAAATTCCTCCTATAAGATAAATGTATTCAACTTGGTGATATAAGTGAATCATCCCAGACAAGTTTTGAGTAGGATTCATGGAATCAACCAACAGTGGCATGCTACAAGGAATAAAAGGCTGGGCTCTGGAATCATTAATGCTAGATTTGAATACAAACCCTATGGCACTGGGCATGATCACTTCTGTAGATTCAGTTTCTTCATCTGTAAAACATTAAGCATTAAAATATCTACTGCTTAGGATAATTAGAAATATTAAATTAAATATATGCCTGGTCTATAACAAACACAGAAAATGTTAACTATTATTAGCCTAGCATTTGAAGAAGTGCATAGTACATGAGAAACTCAATGTAACTACAATAAAAAGAAAGTTATCTAACATTTATTGAATACTTACTGTGATCCAGACACTATTCTAAGCATTTTATATGTAATAACTCATTTAATTGATTAAATGAATTAAATAAAAATATATTAATTTATATTAACAAAGTATTCTTCTTACATGTGAACTGTTCTTAAGGTCTCTATGATGCTCCAGGAATCCATGGATGGTTTTCAAGAAAAATACCAACTCCTTGAAATTTATGTAGTTTTTCAACTATAGGTGCCTGTCCTCATTTTCTAGAAAAGAAGGAGGTAATACAGTCAGATTTTCAAAGAGATTCTTCAAATCTCAAAGTGGATAAGAATCACTGATACAGATTATTGCTTTGATGGCCTCTCCCAACTGTGTGGGACAAGATGCGTGAAGTTCAGAAAATGGTTAATAACTCTTAAACATTATTAGTTTCCTGGTTTCTGTAACACCACAGAACATGAAAACTCATCTCTGAAGATTTTTCTCTCATTATAAACGGGTTAGTATTCACCCAAGAGGTTTTTTCACATATCTACCTCAATGTCTATATAAAGTGCGTGCTGTTGGGAAGAAAAGAAAAATAAATATTTCATTTTCCTTAGCATTTGCATTAAGAATGGAAAGTTGTATGAAAAGTTATGACATGTCAATTCAATATGTTTTCCAATCTAGTTCTTCATCTTTGACCCTTTTTACAAGGACCATTTGGGGGAAGAACCTAGTGGTTGCTCATACTGTTTTTTATCTCACACAGTTCTTGTCACATAGTAGCTGCATTATTATTAGTATTATTATTTTATTTTTAAAATCTCTTGGTCACACAGCGCAGCATGCGGAATCTTACTTCCCCGACCAGGGATTGAACTCCCATCCCCTGCAGTGGAAGCATGGAGTCTTAACCACTGTACCACCAGGGAAGTCCCCAAGAATTATTTATTGAAGAAATGAATGACTAAATAAGCCCTTAAATTTTAGTAACCCCATATAAACCTCAATATAGCATATACCATTCCATATGGGGGCAGATCAAGGATTTATACAACTTTCTACTTTGTTGTTAATAAGAACCAGTGCCAGCTAAAAAGAATTGAAATAGGGTTTTAAAGTTTTTACTTTTTGAGGCCATGTATGGTATTGGTCAGATACATATATATGAATTTCTAAGTGACCTGGTTTTAGCTGTTTTTTCCACCTTCTAATGAAACCTGCCTTATCATTCATTTCTGATTTTGTTCATTGTAAAAATAAATAATCTATACAGAAATGTAAAAAATAAAAATAAAAATCACTTGAAATTCAATTAAGTAGCCTCCATTAACACTAAAAATTGAGATAGAATTCACATACCATAAAATTAATCCCTTTAAAGTATGTAATTCATTGGCTTTTAGTATATTTATAAGGCTGTACAACAATCACCACTATATAATTCCAGAATATTTTCATCACCTCCACAAAATTCTGTACTCATTAATCTTCACCCCCCCATCTCCTTACCCCCAGACTCTAGCAAACACTAATCTACTTTCCGTCTCTATGGGTTTACCTATTGTAGACACTTCATATAAGTGAGATCATATTATATGTGGCCTTTGGGTCTGGCTTCTTTCTCTTAGCATAATTTTTTCAAGGTTCATCCATGTTGTAGCACTTCATTAACATTTAAGTGACGTATTTTAAAGGCATCTCTCTGAGCCTAGATGCATCCCCTGTTTTAATTGGCCTTTGCAATAGATAAAACAAAGTAGGACATTGTAAGTGTGAATTAATGAAAAGACCATCACTGACCATTCTACCTGACAGCTCAAGAGAACAAAGATCGATAGTGTTAAACATACTGAATGGTGTATATTGTCTGCTTAAGTGAATTTACCAGTCTTTTTGGCTCAGAAACCTAATACGACCTTCTCATGAAAAGTGGACCCATTTCTCAGGCAAAGGCTCAACTGAACTCATAAAAATTACCTATTGAGACATAATGAAAATGTGTTCATTTATAATGAGAAAAGACTGTCAAAGGGTCAGAATCATTTTGATTTGCATGATTCACACATTTTCTCACTGTGAACACACCTATAAGTAAAACTAAATTATGACCAGAATCCTGCTTAAAGAGAATCAGAGTAAAAGGAATTAGGTATATTGATTGTTTAGTAGTTTAATACACCCATCTCACTAAAAAGATGGTCTTGTAAAATTTGCTAGCTAACTTTTTATCTTCTCCTGGATGGATTTGGGGTAGACACTGAGATCTTAATTTCTCTGTGGCTTTCTTTGAGGTAAGCTAGCCTCCTCTTCTGACTGACACATTTGAAGAACAAATGATTAAAGTCATCATATTATTGAGGAGTCTCTGACTTGTGAGTTCTTCTGTCTCTTTAAGCTGGTTTTTGCATATCTTTATCTTTGCTCACTGCCCATTGCTTGACAGAGTGCAATCTGAGTTTTAAGTACTTAAGAGGGCATCTCCCTGTACCTTCAAAGTACCATGTCTACAACAGATATCTGTCACAGAGGTGAACAACTCAAACCTGTAATTGCAAAGCATTTTTCTTCCAATTGTAGCATCTCTGTGGCTGCTGGGGGAAAATATAGTACATGTCTGAGAAGTATTGTAAAAGATCTGAAATAAACATCTCTGGTGGTGCTGGTGTCGTTGTAGTTACACATTCTAAAAAAACTCATTTTGACTCTAAAATGTGTTAAATTACACTAAAGTTATGTCAAAAGTTAGTTGACACAAAGTAGACTTTTTAAATTGAATTTTTTAAAATAATAAATGAGATTTTTTTTGCTAGGGACATCTTTAACTCCATTAGCTTCCACTAACAATCCTCTGATCTTTTGTGATTTGTTAGCTCTCTGCCAGCAAGGATTAGGTTTCAGTCAAATCTATATCTGCAGCACTAAGCCCAGTGCCTGAAATACTATACATTCGTATATGAATAAATTAAACTATAAACCAGTCTTTCATGCTTGAGATGTCATCAAGTAAAGGAACCCTCCTGATTTTTTTTTTATGAAGAAATGTTGTTTATCTGTTTACGAATCTAGATTTTCGTAAAGAAACTCTGTTATCCACTCTGATATTGGAAAGAGTAGTTCCCCAGTATTTAGGTAAAAGAAGAATTAGTATATATTCTACAATAAATTTGCTAATTTTCAAAATAAGAATAAGAAAGGATTTAATGTAGAAGTTATACAAAATAATCATGCTTTGATCTCCAAGAGGACATTTTATGATTTTGCAGTCATTAATATCAGCATCTATTATGATTATATTATGGACACCCCTATTCAAAGACAGTTCTAAAAACTAGAATGCGGATCAAAAGAACATTAAAAGGATAACCAAGAAAATAAACAAATGATTCCCAAATGTGGATTACATCAGAATCTCTTTAAGAAACTTTATCAGTCTTGTTCTTCTGAAATGGAATGTTCATGATGGAGAGCACATTCACTTTTTGAAATGTTCATCAAGTGCACTTAGGAAGCATGTCAATTAACAAATATTTCCAAAATGGAAATGGATCTAACAATTAAAAAACTAGAAAAAAATATATGAAATTGTTTTCAGGCATTGAGCCACAGGCATTGGAGGATACAGATCCTTGAAAGAAGGGATACAAAGGTGAGCCCTGTTATCGTCCCAACTTACTGCCTGGAGTTTTCCAAGGCACAGCACAGGGAAGAAGGAAGCTGAATAAAGCCTGGTGGTCTGGCTGAGTTAAGAAAACAGAAGTTGGAATTTTGGCAGGCCAAGGCTGCTAGAATTTGTAGACAAAATCACCAGAGAAGAAAGCTCTGGAGAGTTTCACAGAGAGAAATAGAGAGTGCTGGAGATATGCAGAGGGTTGCCCTTGAGTCTCTGAGAACCAATGTGCACATGTAAGTGGAACAACCATCAGAGCTCACACTGGGCTGGGAAGAGTTCCTAATTTCATCGTCCAGAATAGAAAGAACTCCTTTTACACTGGGCATTTGACTCCTCAGAAGAGTGTTACTTAGTAAAGGACCAAATTAACCGTGGACTAGAATCTGCTCTGGACCAGTTCTAGCAGAGCTGAAAAACAAGCCTTAACATGATCCAAATGATTTGAAATATATGCCCCTCCCACCAAAAAAAGGCCAATAATATTTTTTTTAAAAATCCAACACCCAAACATGTAAAATTAATAATGTGTGTATCCAATCAAATTTACCAGGCATTCAGAGAAGCAGAAAATATGATCCATAACCAGAAAAAAAAAATCCAAACAGTAGAAACTGATCCGGAAGGGACAGAGATGATAGAATTAACAGACAAGAGCATTAAAATAGCTGCCATTTCAGGCATCTAATTATACTTGGCCTTGATGAATTGTAGAGATAACAAATCATAGATGAGACCAACTATAGACTTAAGAGAAGTTGCCAGCATCAGCAGGGCAAGCAGTACCAAGGTAGATAAGAGCAATTATCTCTAGGCCAGAAGACATCGAAGATATCAAACCTGAGGATTTTGACTCCTCTTTACTACTGTATGTTATTCAAGAAAACATATCCTTTTTCCACTTCATGAGAATATTTATATTCCAGAGACTGAACACTACCTGAAAGGGACTATTACAATTTGGGGTCTTAATGGAGAACTTTTTTTTTTAATAGCAATTTACTTTTACTTTTTATTTTATATTGGAGTATAGTTGATTAACAGTGTTGTGATAGTTTCAGGTGTACAGCAAAGTGATTCAGTTATACATATACATGTATCTATTCTTTTTCAAATTCTTTTCCCATTTAGGTTGTTGCATAATATTGAACAGAGTTCCCTGTGATATACAAAAGGTCCTTGTTGGTTATATAGCAGTGTGTACATGTCAATCCCAAACTCCCTAACTATCCCTTCCCCCCACACTTCCCCCCTGGTTTCTGTTTTGCAAATAAGTTCATTTGTATCATTTCTTTTTAGATTCCTCGTGTAAGTGGTATCATTTATTTCTCTTTCTCTGTCTGACTTACTTCACTCAGTAAGGCAATCTCTAGGTCCATCCATTTTGCTGCAAATGGCATTATTTGATTGTTTTTAATGAGTAAGTAATATTCCATTGTATATATGTACAACACCTTCTTTATCCATTCCTCTGCTGATGGACATTTAGGTTGCTTCCATGTCTTGGCTATTGTAAACAGTGCTGCAATTAACATTGGGGTACATGTATCCTTTCAGACTATGTTTTTCTCCAGATATGTGCCCAGGAGCAGGATTGCAAGATAATATGTTAGCTCTATTTTTAGGTTTTTAAGGAACCTCCACACTGTTCTCCATACTGGCTGTACCAATTTACATTCCCACCATCACTGTAGGAGGGTTCCCTTCTCTCCACACCCTCTCCAGCATTTATTGTTTGTGGATATTTTGATGATAGCCATTTTGATTGGTGTGAGGTGATATCTCATTGTAGTTTTGATTTGCATATAATCAAATAATTAACAATGTTGAACATCTTTTCCTGTGCCCCTTGCCCATCTGTATATCTCCCTTGGAGAAATGTCTATTTAGGTTTTCTGCCCATTTTTTGATTGGATTGTTTGTTTTGATGATATTAAGCCACATGAGCTGTTTGTAAATTTATAGGACTAATCCCTTGTTGGTCACATCATTTGCAAATATTTCTCCCATTCTGTGGGTTGACTTTTCATTTTGTTTATGGTTTCTTTTGCTATGCAAAAGCTTTTGTGTTTAATTAGGTCCCATTTTTAAATTTTTGTTTTTATTACCATTACTCTGGGAGATGGATTGAAAAAGATATTGCTGTGATTTATGTCTATGTTTTCATCTAAGAGTTTTACAGTGTCTGGTCTCACATTTAGGTCTTTAATCCATTTTGAGCTTATTTTTATGTATGGTGTTAAAGAATGTTCTAACTTCATTTTTTTGCATGTATCTGCCCAATTTTCCCAGCACTATTTATTGAAAAGATTGTCTTTCCTCCATTGTATAGTCTTGCCTCCTTTGTCATAGATTAATTGACCATAGGCATGTGGGTTTATCTCTGGGCTTTCTATTCTGTTCCATTGATGTATATTTCTACTTTTGTGCCAGTACCATACTGTTTTGATGACTATACTTTTGTAGTATACTGTAGTCTGAAGTCAGGGAGCTTGATTCCTCCAGCTCCGTTTTTTCCTTCTCAAGATTGCTTTGGTTATTTGGGGTCTTTTGTCTCCATGCAAATTTAAAAATTTTTTGTTCTGGTTCTGTGAAAAATGCCATTGGTAATTTGATAGGGATTTCATTGAATCTGTAGATTGCCTTGGGTAGTATATTCATTTTGACAACATTCATTCTTCCAGTCCAAGAACATGGTATATCTTTCTATCTGTTTGTGTTATCTTCGATTTCTTTCATCAGCATCTTATAGATTTTGGAATACAGGTCTTTTGTTTTTTTTATGTAAGTTTATTCCTAGATATTTTATTCTTTTTGATGAGATAGTAAATGGCACTGTTTCTTGAATTTCTCTTTCTGATCTTTCATTGTTAGTGTATAGAAACACAACAGATATATGTGTATAAATTTTGTAACCTGCAACATTACCAAGTTCATTGATGATCTCTAGTAGTTTTCTGATAGCATCTTTAGGATTTTCTGTGTATAGTATCATGCCACCTGCAAACAGTGACTGATTAACTTCTTCTTTTCCAATTTGGATTCCTTTTATTTCTTTTTCTTCTCTGATTGCTGTAGCTGGGACTTCCAAAACAATGTTGAATAAAAATGGCGAGAGTGGACAGCCTTGTCTTGTTCCTGATCTTAGAGGAAATGCTTTTAGATTTTCACCACTGAGTATGATGTTAGCTGTATGTTTGTCATGTATGGTCTTTATTATGTTGAGTTATGTTCCCTCCATGCCTACTTTCTGGAGAGTTTTTATCATAAATCGTTGCTGAATTTTGTCAAAAGCTTTTTCTGTATCTATTGAGATGATCATATAGTTTTTATTCTTCAATCCGTTGATGTGGTATATCACACTGACTGATTTGGGGATAATGAAAAGTACTTGCATCCCTAGGGTAAATCCCACTTGATCATGGCGTATGATCCTTTTAATGTATTGCTGGATTCTGATTGCTAGTATTTTGTTGAGGACTTTTACATCTATGTTCATCAGTGATATTGGCCTGTAGTTTTCTTTCTTTGTGACATCTTTGTCTGGTTTTGGTATCAGGATGATGGTGGCCTCGTAGAATGAGCTTGGGAGTGTTCCTCCCTCTGCTATATTTTGGAAGAGTTTGAGAAGGATAGGTGTTAGCTCTTCTCTAAATGTTTGATAGAATTCACCCGTGAAGCCATCTGGTCCTGGGCTTTTGTTTGTTGGAAGATTTTTAATCACAGTTTCAATTCCAGTGCTTGTGATTGGTCTGTTTATATTTTCTATTTCTTCCTGGTTCGGTCTCGGAAGGTTGTGCTTTTCTAAGAATTTGTCCATTTCTTCCAGGTTGTCCATTTTATTGGCATATAGTTGCTTGTAGTAATCTCTCATGATCGTTTGTATTTCTGCAGTGTCAGTCGTTACTTCTCCTTTTGCATTTCTAATTCTGTTGATTTGCGTCTTCTCCCTTTTTTTCTTGATGAGTTTGGCTAAAGGTTTATCAATTTTGTTTACCTTTTCAAAGAACCAACTCTTAGTTTCACTGATCTTTGCTACTGTTTTCTTTGTCTCTATTTCATTTATTTCTGCTCTGATCTTTATGATTTCTTTCCTTCTACTGACTTTGGGTTTTGTTTGTTCTTCTTTCTCTAGTTGCTTTAGGTGTAAGGTTATGTTGTTTATTTGAAAATTTTGTTTCCTGAGGTAAGATTTTATTGCTATAAATTTCCCTCTTAGAATGGCTTTTGCTGCATCCCATAGGTTTTGGATCATTGTGCTTTCATTCTCATTTGTCTTTAGGTTTTTTTTTTTTTTTTTTAATTTCCTCTTTGATATCTTCAGTGATCCATTGATTGTTTAGTAGCATAATGTTTAGCATCCACGTTTGTGTTTTTTACTTTTTTTCTTGTAGTTTATTTCTAATCTCATAATGTTGTGGTCATAAAAGATGCTTGAAATGATTTCAATTTTCTTAAATTTACTGAGGCTCACTTTGTGGCCCAGCACGTGGTCCATCCTGAAGAATGTCCCATGTGCACCTGATAAGAATGCGTATTCTGCTGCTTTTGGGTGGAATGTTCTATAAATATCAATTAAGTCCATCTGCTCGAATGTGGCACTTAAGGCCTGTGTTTCCTTATTGATTTTCTGTCTGGATGATCTGTTCATTGATGAAATTGTGGTGTTAATGTCCCTGACTATTACTGTGTTACTGTAAGTTTTACCCTTTATGGCTGTTAATATTTGACTTGTACACTGAAGTGCTCCTATGTTGGGTTCATATATATTTACAATTGTTATATGTTTTTCTTCGATTGTTCCTTCACCACCATGTAGTGTCCTTTGTCTCTTATATCAGTCTTTATTTCAAAGTCTATTTTGTCTGATATGAGTATTGCTACTCCAGCTTACTTTGGATTTCCATTTTCATGGAGCACCTTTATCCATCCCCTCACTTTCAGTCTGTATGTGTCCCTAGGTCTGAAGTGGGTCTCTTGCAGGTAACATAAATATGGGTCTTGTTTTTGTATCCATTCAGCCAGTCTATGTCTTTTGGTTGGAGCATTTAATCCATTTACATTTTTGTATTATTGATATGTATGTTCCTATTGCCATTTTCTTAATTGTTTTGGATTAGTTTTTGTAGGTCTTTTTCATTCCCTTTGGCTTTTGTTCTCTTCTCATGTGGTTTGATGACCATCTTTAGTGTTTTGTTTGGGTTGCTTTTTCTTTTTTATGTGTGTATCTATTGTAGCTTTTGGGTTTGCTGTTCCCATGAGGTTTTGATATAGTAGTCTATATATGTACAAGGTTGTTTTAAGTTGCTGGTCTCTTTCCCACCTAGAGGAGTTCCTTTACCATTTGTTGCAAAGCTTGTCTGGTGGTGCTGAATTCTCTTAGCTTTTGCTTGTCTGTAAAACTTTTAGTTTCTCTGTCAAATCTAAATGAGAGCCTTGCTGGGTAGAGTAGTCTTGGTTGTAGCTTCTTCCCTTTCATCACTTTGAATGTATTATGCCACTCCCTTCTGGCCTGCAGAATTTCTGCTGAGAAATCAGCTGATAACATTATGGGAGGTCCCTTGCATGTTGTCTTTTTTCTCTTATTGATTTTAATATTTTTTCTTTGTCTTTATTTTTTGTCATTTTCATTACTATGTGTCTCAGCATGTTCCTCCTTGGGTTTATCCTTCCTGGGACTCTGTGCTTCCTGGACTTGGGTGACTCTTTCCTCTCCCACATTAGAGAATTTTTCAGCTATTATCTCTTCAAATATTTTCTCATGTCACTTCTCTCTCGCTTCTCCTTCTGGAACCCCTATAATGCGAATGTTGGTGTATTTAATGTTGTCCCAGAGGTCTCTGAGACTGTCCTCGTTTCTTTTCATTATCCTTTTCTTTATTCTATTCAACGGCAGTGACTTCTACCATTCTGTCTTCCAGGTCATTTATCTGTTCTTCTATCTCAGTTAGTCTGCTATTGATTCCTTCTAGTGTATTTTTAATTTCAGTTATTGTATTGTTCATCTCTGTTTGTATGTTCTTTAGTTCTTCTAGTTCTTTGTTAAACATTTCTTGCATCTTCTTGATCCTTGCCTCTATTCTTTTTCCATGATCCTGGATCATCTTCACTATCATTATTCTGAATTCTTTTCCCTGAAGCTTGCCTGTCTCTGCTTCACTTAGTTGCTGTTCTGGGGTTTTATCTTGTTCCGTCATCTGGGACATAATCCTCCACCATTTCTTTTTGTCTAACTTTCTGTGATTGTGTTTTCTGTTCCACAAACTGCAGGACTGTAGGTCTTCTTGCTTCTACCTTCTGCTCTCTTGTGGATGAAGCTATATAAGAGGCTTGTGCAAGCTTCCTGGTGGGAGGGACTGGTGCTGGGTAGAGCTGAGTTTTGTCCCTCTGGTGTTGGAGTTCTGTTTTTTTTTTTAAATTGAATTATAATCAACATACAACATCATATTAGTTTCAAATGTACAAAACAGTGATTCAATATTTGCATATATTGCAAAATGATCACCACAATAAGTTTAGTTAACGTCCATCACCATACTTATTCACATTTTTTTTCTTGTGATGAGAACTCAAGATCTACTCTCATAGATGGAACTTTAAATTGTTTAGGATACTTATTGCATCCCCTTCCCTTGAGATAATCTTTGCGAGAGTAGTTGTGAGAATGCCCAGCTTAGTTGCAGGAGAGAAACAAAAGAGCTGTACTTTATCATCATTTCCATTCAGAATGACTCTCTGCTTTGATGTTTTGTTGGTGGATCTTCCTTGAAATTTTTTCTACTTCATCTCAGTTGTTTATGTTCCCCTCTGATCTACCATTATTAAATTGAATATTGCTCTTTGTCCACTTTGCTATAACTTCAGTATCCTATGGTTTGTGGTGTTGTGAAGGGGAAGAAAGAAGAGGAGCTAGACCTATATTTTGTGAAATATTCTATACCACGTTTCATCCCACCTCCCTCCCCAGCTGTGGGTTTATCTTACTCCAGGAGGCAGGGATATTTGTGTTTGTTATAGTTCACAAGTTCAAAGCAGTTTCCTGGAAAATTCTGAGCATTTGTTTTCATACTACTTACTGGAATCTATAGTTAGTACCTGTTTCCCTTGAAATCAAGGCCAGTAGTAGGAATTTTCATGATTTTTGCCTCAAATTTTATTTTCCTGTATTTCTTTTGGACTGTGATATTAGGATTAAGAAACTTTTCAGAATCTTCTGTTTCTTTCCTTGGCCACCATTTTTGAATTTATGGCAGAGACTGAGTCCCTTTTCTTGTTTCACAGCCACTAATAAATAACTTTTTGTGTTTCACTATTTTTTATTTACTTTATTATAGAATGATTAACTTTCATTCTTCTATCTTTACCTAGAATCTCTATTCTGCTATCTTTGTTTAAATGGAAGGGAACTAAGAGTTCTTCAGGTATAACTTTTTTTTATATATTCCAAAAATCATTTCCACAAAAGCTATGATAGATGTTCATACAACATCTGCTTTAACACATGAAACACATACATGCTCTTTGCTGTATAAAACAAAACAGAAAATGCTTCTGCAATAGTTGTGTTCTATGTAAAATTGCCTTGAACACTGAATTAGCCAATACTGAATCATTGCTTCTAGGTGAAATATAGGGTTAGGTTTCCACAAGCCTCTGGTCACACTTTTACTGATTGATTAATACATATGTAACCTTGTTTTATGTGTGTTCTTGTTTAAAGACACCTTATTTAATATACATTCTTGATTCATTAACTTTGAACTCATGGTCCAAAACACTATTACTCAGGCCTGAACAAAACTCATTTGGCACACATATTTTCTCCTAATAGGAACCAAGAAGACAAATCACAGCCTTCTTAGGCTTAGGAAGCATTTTAAACAGTGAAATCACCAATTAAAAGCAAAAAAAAAAAAAAAAAAAAAGAGGGAAAAAGTTGACACAAAATAGACTTAATAGGCAAAAAAGGTACTCATTTTACTGTGTGAGGATTGAAACAAGAAGGCAGAGCTTTGCCTTGTTGATGTCATCTGGGAGGGAACTTGCACCTCAGGTGGCTCAAATTTTCACTATTTTGTGGAATGTGCATGCATGTCTAGGAATGGCTGCAAAAAACAGTTAGTATTGATTTTGAGATTACAAATAAATTTTCACAAGTAAGCCTATCTGCAAATACAGAATCTGCAAATCAGCATTGATTGTGTTTATATATGCAACTAGATGAATACTGAAGGCTAGAATTGAGAACAGCTTTAGTTTTTTAAAATATTTATGATTTGATAAATTTTTTAAAAAATAAACAACAGATTGTGCTTACTTATTTAATATATTGATGTTTATTGGTTTGTTCTATAATATAATTAATATATAAAATATATCTCTAATTATATAATTTTGCCTTTTAATTTTAATACATTGACTAGATAAAATAACTTCTTAGAAGATGTGTATGAAAATAAATTTAATTTTATAATTTTTTACATTTGTTATATTTGAATAACATACGTTAAATTTTGTACACTTTTAATACAGTTCCATTTAACATTTTTTATTTCTTATCTAACATTGCGAATAAGTTGAAATCATGCGTAAAATGAAAACACGAAAGAGGGCTTCAGAAAAGAATTTTTAAAGAACAAAAGATAAGTGCATTCTTACTGTTGTCAATGTAGGCATATAGAACATATTTTATTTAATATTAGTTTGTTAGCTTGATTTATAACTTTTAAATAGACAAAAATATGAAGTCTCCATTTGTACTCTTGTTCTGGGCCCCACACAATTTAGTGGTTGATCTGCAGCTAGGAGAAAGGTGATGGTAATAAAGAGAGTAGCAACATCCAGAATATCCACCAGCAACTATCCTCCCTGTATATGGCGACTACTGTACCTGAAACTTGTGTGGGGGCCATGGGCATAGGGAGGGATGCAAATCAGGAAAATGGACATATATGGAGGAAGGCTTCTAGAAAGAGGGGAGATTTGGAAGAAACAAAGGGAAGGGACTTGAGAGAAGCTCATATAATTATGCAAATGAGTTATAAATTTAAATGCCTCATTATTGGGATTCAAAAGGAAACACCCAGAGAAATTCTACTCCAATTGCAGGGGCATGTTATTTATGATGCACTGTTTAGATTAGGAGAGCCATGGCACAGAGCTTGTTTTCATCGAATGCTAATGAGTGATAATTGCTATCATAAGTAATACTACTCTTCATAATGGCACAATAGAATTCCTCTTTATCACATCTATTTATGATATCAGTGGACAGAATATAATGGGAAAAAATTTTATGGGGAGGCAAGAACACATAAACTTTTCAAGTGAACTGTCACAGTAGTGATAGAAATAAAACCATATGAGGGACTTCCCTGGTGGTGCAGTGGTTAAGGATCCGCCTGCCAATGTAGGGGACACGGGTTCAAGCCCTGGTCTGGGAAGATTCCACATGCCGCTGAGCAACTAAGCCCGCGTGCCACAACTACTGCAGCCCGCGTGCCACAACTACTGCAGTCCGCGTGCCTAGAGCCTGTTCTCCACAACAAAGAGAAGCCACCGCATTGAAAAGCCTGAACACTGCAACAAAGAGTGCCCCCGCTCGCCGCAACTAGAGAAAGCCTGCACACAGCAACAAAGACCCAACGCAGCCAAAAAATAAATAAATAAATTTATTTAAAAAAAGAAAAAGAAATAAAACCATATGAATAGCAATGGAGATTTTGCCCACAGATATACCTGAGATTGGCTCCTAAGAATGACGTTTATTAGTGAGGAAATTTATTCAACCTTTGTGAGACTTAGTTTCTTCATTTGTAAAAATGGGGATAATAAAAGCTATTTTGAGTGTTATAAGAATGAAATGACGTACATAAAACACTTATTATAATGTCAAGAACAGATTAACAGTAAATTGAGTTAATTTTTGTGTTATTAATCTGTTAAAATAAAAATCAGATCATGTCACTCCTTTGCTCAAAAGTCTCTAAGGATGCAAGTGCCCCATCTCAATTAAAGGAAAAGCCAAAGTTCTGACAATGCTAAGAGATCTCTTACACTTTGTTTACCCTGATCTCTGCCCCACTCCCTTTTCTTTCTGAAATCATCTCCCATTCACTGCTATGGTCACACAGGCCTCCTCACTGTTCCTCAGCAAGGCCAGGACACCTGCATTTGCCCCGTCTCTCTTGGATCATGCTTCCCCTGCATGTCCTCTCAATGAGGTCTTCCAAGATCACTTTATTTAAAATTGCAACCCTCCTCCTGAGAAGTCTCTATCCCTTTTGACTGCTTTATCTTTCTCAGTGCTGTTCATTGTGCCATTTACCATGACACATTTCCTATTACATTCACTTTTTGTCTCTCCTCAATGGAAAATAAGCTCCATGTAGTGGAGGATTGGGGTTTGTTTTTGAAAGCTGTTATATTCATAGTTCCTAGAATGCAGTCTGGCCCATACTTGGCACTCATTAAATATTTATTGGATGAAGATGATATGTTTGATGATAAAGATGAAAACAAATATATAGCCACAGCATCTACCGCACTTGTAATTACATCTTTTTTGGGGGGTGAAAGGGAGAAACTAATGTTCCTGAATATTTGTTAAGGCAAAGTGGAAAGCAAAAAGAGGCAGATAGCCTGAACTTCAGCCTCAGTGATGCTATTAGGTAATTATGTGCCTTGCACATCCATCACCACTTCTGGATTTCGAGTGCCACATTGGTGAGTAAGATTGGAGACCATAAGCCTTAGAGTCCTTTCATTCACCAACATAATGTGAACCTATTTTTTCACTGTCTTGCCTTTTTATTGGCAAAAATATGTATTTTAGTATTTAAATTTTTTAAATAACATTTTTTTTTGTACTCATCCTGCTTCTTAAATTCCTCACCTCAATCTTTTTTTTTTTTTTTTCTTTTCTTTCACGTTCCTGTGGGAAATTATTTTAGCTTAAATCCTTAGAAATCAGGTGTGTAGAAAACTGCTCCCTGTCCCTTCAGTATTCATTCTCCTTTTTCTTTCTATAGTAATAGAATTTTTATCTTGGCACATGGCTGCCCAGGGAAGGAATACATTTCCCCCTGTTCTTTGCTGGTAGCCATGGCCATGGAACTAGGTCTAAATTCTGGGCAGCGGAATGTTAATGAAATTGATATGTGCCACTTCTGGGTCCTGGCCTTAGAAGGGAAGTGCTCATGTAAGTGGGATTATGGATGAGAGTGATTTACTTTGTAAACAGCATTCCAGGTTTACAGCAAGTGCAAGGCCCCATTGCAGAAGGGAGCATGGTGAGAATTAGTGATTAAAAGAAGGTTTCTGTGGCTAGACCACTGTGAGCAAGACTGTGGTGGGAGACGAAACTGGAGAAATAAAGACCTATCTCTACAGAGCCATAAATGGGATAGTAAAGAAGTGTATCTTTGATTAATTGAAATGTTTTAAGAAAGGATTGTTCTGGTATAAGGGTGAGTGTGAGATAATAGAATATAGTTGACCCTTGAACTGCACAGGTTTGAGCTGCATGAGTCCACTTAAATGCAGATTTTTTCAATAAATATATACTATGGTACTATGCAATCCAAAGTTGGTTGAATTTGTGGGTACAGACCACAGATATCGAGGGCCGACTCTAAAGTCACATGCAGACTATCGACTGTGTGGAAATTGGTGCTCCTAACCCTGGCACTGTTCAAGGGTTAACTGCATATGTTGGTCTCTGCCCCAGGTTCTTGGCAGAGAGCTCCTAAAACTCTTGTAATTTCCTAAGTGGTAAGAACACAAAGAGGATATCTTGTTCCAGTGTTTGGTCTTTGACCTTGTCACTAACACAGGGCTACTTAAACTTTGTACATTCCTAAGTGATGAGAGCAAGAGGAGCATCTTTTTTCTGTGTGGGCTCCTGGATGGGGGCTGATCACAGAGAAATTCAAGCCATGATTAGAAGCTTGGGATTTTCAGCTCCAACCCTCATCCTCAAGAGAGAGGAGAAGGGCTAGAAATAGAGTCAGTTATTGATCATGCTTATGTGAAGAAGTTTCTATAAAATCCCAACAGTACAGGGTATGGACAGCTTCCAGTCTGGTGAACACATCCACACTAGGAAGTGACACACCCCAACTCTATGGTGACAGAAGATCCTGTGCTTGGGACCCTCCCAGACCTCACCTCATATATCTCTTCACATGGCTGATCACCTGTATCCTTTATCATATCCTTTGATAAACTGGTAAACATAAGTAAGTTTCCCTGAGTTCTGTGAGCTACTCCAGGAAATTAATCAAACCTGAGGAGGGAATCATGGGAACCTCTGATTTGTAACCAAATTGGACAGTTGTGGGTAACCTGGGAACCTACCACTTGCATTTGGCTTCTGAAGTAGGGTGGGAGCAGTCTGGGGGACTGATCCCTTACCTGTGGGATCTGACACTATCTCCAATTAAATAGTGTGAGAATTGAGTTAAAATTTAGAACATCCAGTTGGTGTCACAGAACATTGCTTAGTGTAAGGAAAAAAACCCACACATTTAGTGACCAGAAGAAAAGTGTGTGTTTTATATGAGTAAGGAAGGAAATACATGGTAGGGAAATTAGGTTTTTCCTTATATAGGAAGGAAAAACTAAGTTTTTCCTTCACAGGTGAGATAATGGATTTTAGGGGTAAGTAGCATGTTAGGAGACTTATTGAAATAAGAAAACATATGATGGTAACTTGGATTAACATATTCTCAGTGGATATGAAGAAAAGAGGACAGATAAAAGATAATCAGGAAGCAAATTGAGACAACTTGATGAAGGCCTGGGAACTTTGCTTTTGGAGCATCTTATATTATTTACAACATAAATAATAGACCATAATAAACAACACAAGTTGGCGATATATAGAATCATAAAAATGTGATAGGCATATTCACTGCTTACCATTAATTCTGAATAGGGATAAAGAAAAGATCATAAGAGTTGTTTGCATTTGAACTGAATTTTGAAGGATGTAGAATTTTGTTGCTTGTCAGGGCAAGAAAGATACCTGCCCACTAAATGCTCCTCTTTGAGAAATCCATAGTAGCTGCCATATTGCTTTTTTTCCTTCTTTGCCTGTAGGTTACCATGTTTAGTATACTATAAACCTCCTACCTTGACCAAAGGTGACTACATCCAAGAGCCTGATGCAAAGACCACCTGTAATGGCTTTCTTCTAGTGTCTGGCCAACAGCATATAAATCGATCTGGTGCCATGTTCTGTCTAGTTCTGCATGAAAATTGGTTTAACCAATCAAAATATCTCAATCAATTAGTCACTACTGGCTGGAACATAGAGGTAAGTTGGAAAATACCTCAGTCATTTTAATGGTGGAGTTTTAGGGCAAGGGATGCCTATTATTATTATTAGTGACAGACTAGATAGCCAGGACATGAGAACAAACCTGGGTCCTCCATAACATTTCAGCTCTCCATGAAAACTAATTCTGTAGTGCTTCAGAATTTTTCCCACCTCGCTTGACTTCCTCACCTAAGCGATCTAGTCCTTGGAGCAAAGTGACTGAGTCAACTCTGAATATCTAGTTTTTCAACATTTTAATAATGTCACTTCTTTTCCAGAAAATGCAAGATATTAGAAGCTTTAAAAATGTCAAAAATACTAATTTCATGCTTTTATTAAGTAGATACATTTCAATATTTTAAAATTCAATAATATATAAATGGATTTTAACATCAGCATTATCATAAAGTTTCAGAAATGATTTGCACATGTGAGAATGCTGATATTTGATTTTTTTCCTAAGAATCCCTTGGTTACTGATGTTCAATAGCTTGAACGATGATAGAAGGAATCTGTATCCTCTAATCTGTTCAGTGCTTTGATGTTATACATTTCAGTGAGACTACCTAGCTTTCAAATGTGAATTCAAATATTTTATTAAATATTTTAAGAAGATAACATTTTTTAAAATAAATCTTTGTTCACATATAATTAATCCTCTATGAAGTATAATGTTTTCTTTAAAATTAGTGCTAAATACTTCTAATTTTACCAGAAGTTAGCATTATATATTTTCAGATAGGGGAAAATCTGAAAATTATAGGAGTAAAAAATTTCTTGTTGCTAATAATAACCAAAAGTTATTTTCTATATTAGATTTCTTAATTGACCAATATTTTCACTAAGATATAGTGAGATAATAATTGATATTCTGTTGATCTTCTGAGGGCTGCAAGTTATCGAGACTTATTGTGAATGAGCACAAGGAGTAAATCTCAGAATCTTACCGTGGTCTCATGCAGTCTACATCAATTCAGGATGTTAGGAGCTGAGTTTAACAAACTAAGTCCTTTATTTGCCAGTCAATTTTGTTATTAGTGGGTTATTATTTTGTTTGTATTTTATCTATCTAGATTTTCTTCCATTTATAGAAAAATATGTAAAGAATCTCCCTTATTACCAAGTATTTGTTAGGAAATTTTTTGAAAGTTTCTGATAGATAAGAAGTCCTTTTTTACACATTATTTATATTTCCTCATAAGTTTTCTTTAAATTTTTTTCCCTGTACTAAATTCATCCATATACATGGCTTAAAAGTTCAGCTAGACATTTAAATAATGGCACTTTCCTGCCCAACCCCTTCCAAGCCCCAATTTCTGCCCATTCCCTAGCAGCTACTTTCTTCTTTTAATTATTGTTTTGACTATTTATGTCTATAATGTCTAGATAATATATTCATATTATTATTCCTTCATTTTCTTTTCAATTATAAATAGTATCTCTTGCCAGCCTTCCACAGAAGGAAGGATTTTGCATTCACATACAAACATTACACACTCTTGCCTATATGCAGGCATTTCCTTTCCTTCACTTCCCCAGTATAGTTCTATGACAGTTTATGGTTTAATCAATAGTTTCCTAAGAAGATATTACATACAGTTGTGTCACATAGTGTACCAAGATTATATAATTCTTCAAAACAAAAATCTTTTTGTTTTTCCTAGAGTTGATAATTACTTTTTTTGTTGCTTAGTTTTCTATGGCCCTATCATTAATTCTTCTCTTAAATTCTTTGCCAAAAATGTAAAGTTTATCTCAATATAGTCAAGTACATCAGATATTCTATTACTTTATTTTCCTCTTGGAGATACCACTCCTGGAGCCCTGCACACCCTTGCTCCAAACTAGGTAGATTAGCTTCTGTGTAGCTATCCTGGGACCTGCTTTCACTTTCATCATAGAATTGTGTTCACTGTCTTTTATGCAAACTGCAAACCTTGACCTTATTTCATACCACATACACAAATTAACTTTAAATGGATCATAGACTTACATGTAAGTGTTAAAACTGTAACTTTTCTGGAAGACAACATTAAAAAAAGTAATAGTGACTTTGAGTATGGCAAAGCATTTCTTATATGTAACCTGTTACAAACAAGAAAATAAACTAAAATTCATCAAAAATTTTTAAAAAGTTCTTCAAAAGATAGAGTTAAGAGAATTAAAAGGCAAACAGACTGGGACAAAGTATTTGCAAAATATGTATTCCGTATGTATTTGCAGTATGTATTGCAAAATATGTATTCCGAAAATATAAGGAATTCTTGATACTAAATAATAAGAAGACAGATCAATTAAAAACAGAGGACACAGAAGATTTGAAGAGACACTTCACCAAAGAAGATACAGAGTTGACAAAAGAAAAATTGTTCAACATCATTAGTCATTAGAAAAATGCAAATTAAAACCACAATAAATACCACTACTGTGCCAGTTATTATTTATTACCTCTCAGAATCAGATTTACCCTTCAATACCTGCTCTTCAATATTGGGTTGTATTCCTATAGTATTCCTGCTCTTCAGTGAGCAGGATGTTAGACTTTTTTGGTAGAGGGATATAGAGGTAACCGCAAGAGAAGGGAGCTTGTTTTGCTGGTTCTAGCTGCTACACTGTTGTTCAGTGGTGCAATGTGTGGACATTCTGTGGTACTCTGCCCCAGCCCTGTGCCCAGAATTTGTGGTCCCTAAACAGACCTGGAAATGTGTATCAAAGTCAGTTACAAACACAAGGGAGGCCAAGATAAATATTGGGGTCTGGACCAAGAGGAGCAAGAGCTAGGATAAAAACAAGTACCTTCTACAGGAGTGCAAAATCTCAGAAATTACCAGATGTAAGAGATTTTTGTCCCTAATAGATTCTTGCATGTTTCTGACTATTTAAGTGAGCCAAAACTATTTAAAGATCGTGGGTCAAATAAGACAGCTTAAGTAACTCACTTAGATTCCTGAAGCTAGTATGTGGTAGAAATTGGATTTGAACCTAAGTCTAGTAGTCTATGAAATCTGCCAACATCACACAGCATTCTCCAAACTATATTTTACCACACACTTTTTTACTCAATGACAACAGTTATTATATGACAGAGAGGGAGATATCATGAACAGTTAAGTTTAGGAAATGCTGATAATATAGCTATCTTTACTGTGGAACTTTTTCAGGAATATACTAGTTATTAAAGAGGACATGTGTGCAACATACATTTCAACCCTTAACTGCTTTCATTAAAGGAGCATCTCGGGACTGGTGTTCTGCAGAACATAATTTGGAAACATTGTTGCCTCAAAACTTGCAACCCACAATGATGTCATAATAATTTAATTCTCCTTTCATGCAATATATTCTCAAAACAATTTCTATAATAAAACCACAATTTACTTATTTTGAGCATAGCAGATGTAATTGTATTTTACTTCTGTGTGGTTTTATAATACTCCAGCCTCCCATTAACAGGCAGGTGAATCAGAGTAATAGTCACTTAAAAAAGAATATCTACATTGCTGATGGTTACTTGAGCATTTGCTAATTACTATCCCTTGTGTAGCTTTCCAGGATGCTTTATAAGACATATACCAAATGCCGTAGATCTTTCTATCATTATTGGTGCTTTATAACTGACAGTTTCAGATAATTCTGAGGATTTATAGGTCCCCTCCACTTCCAGTAAACATTTTTTTTTTTAAACAGCCACCTTCTAAAGATTCTCCACAGTAGTTACTTAAGCTGGCTTTTCTATTTACCTCTCAGTAATTTCCAAGCACTTAGAGATGAAATCTTTAACTCATAAAATCCTTTCAAAAAGTAATAGGTTTCAAGAGAGCTGGTAGCCCAATGAAAGTGTTAAGGAACAGCTCCAGAGAATATAAACTATATCTGATGGAGAAGGTAGTGATAGTACTTCAGCAATTTTTAAACTATTTTTCATTATATAAAAATAATATAAACACATTGGAAGCAATTCAGGAAATAGAGGAAAAATATATAATTTCATTATTTTGCGCCAATCATGATTAGTGTCTTGGAGTAATTCCTTTTTCCCTGTGCAGTTTTACCCTCATTCTTGCCTGAGAACAGTATTGCATTCTGCTGTTTCACTTATGAGAACATAAACATTTTTCTGTGATATTTCATGCTCTTCATAACCAGAATTTTAATGAGTCAAAACTATTTCAGTAATTTACTTAATTATTCCCTTTTGGAAGCATATTCCGATTATTTTCTATTTTTCTCTGTAAATACTTCTGCAATAAGCTTATGGGGCATAAAGCTTTCCCCCCCTATTTTGAATTCTTTATGATAGTTTCTCAAGTGAAATTACTGGGTCAATGGACATGAACATTTTTATAGTCTTATGCTTATTATCAAGTTACTTTCTAAGAGATTATACCAATGTATAGTGCTACTAAGTATGTGTAGAACTCAGTTATTTAAGGATAATCACTATTAAGGCAACAGTCAAGGATGCTAGTTTATGCATCTTTGTATTTCCACATTTTATTCATATTATGTGTAATAGGGGATAGTTAAAATATCAGTAAATAGATCTTGTAATCTACTTTTTTTCTTTCCAAGTCTGTAAAATAAATACATTTAAAAGCATAGCATTTAATTGCCACCTCTTACACACTCTTCCAAATGTGGGGTAAGTGTATGTTATATAGTATAATAGACATGCTTTGGAGGTACTTGCCCAGCCTTTATTGATTCTCTGAGAGCTGCCACACTCAAGCCTTAGGTAAACAGGTAGGTTCTTCAAGTCATGTTTTGTTACACTAGCTGTCTCCTCCCCAGCCAAAGGTCATGGAAGCAGAGATTGCTACCTGACCCAGTCAGATTCCCTCTTTCAAGACCTTGAACTAAGAGACCCAGAAGCCTTCAGTCAGTCAGCATTTTCTTGGAAGTGACAGTTCATGAAGACTTAAGAAGGAGACTAGTTGTTTGGAGGTCCAAATAGCAGATGAGCAGCAAGAAGAGTGTTTCTTTAGGAAGAGACAGAGATGCTGGGGAAAGAGACAGAAGATGAAAGTTTGCTTTGGTTTATTTTGGCTTTCTAGTTTCCATATTCAGTCGCTCGTATAACCAGGCTATTATGCCTATCTAGTGTTCCATGACACAGTCACATAGTAGTTTAATAAAATGTTTTTGGTTAAAAAAGTTTGTTTATTTATTTTGGTTAAACAGGTTTATTATTTGTGACCAAACAAGTGATCTTTGACTCAGGCAGGCAGATAATAAACTCTGAAAGAAAGAGGATTCTTCTGCCAAGTCAAGTTGCTTCCCACAGAGTTGAAAGAGGAAGGAAAGGAACAGGGCACAGCAGTTAAAAGAATGAGGAGGGGGACACAGCCCTCCAGAAACACTGACTGGAATCAGCTAAAACCAAGACTGCATTGAGATGGCCATTATACCTTCATTATAATACTAAAAGTCACTCGTCCTCGTGCCAGTGCCATGACAGTTTCAAGGATGACCATAAAGGGCAAAAATGAGTCCTGCCTCAATTCCTGAAAATCTCCCCCTTCCCCCAAATAATAAAATATTCCTGGGCTTCCCTGGTGGCGCAGTGGTTGAGAATCTGCCTGCCAATGCAGGGGACAGGGGTTCGAGCCCTGGTCTGGGAAGATCCCACATGCCGCAGAGCGGCTGGGCCCGTGAGCCACAACTGCTGAGCCTGCGCGTCTGGAGCCTGTGCTCCGCAACAAGAGGGGCCGCGATAGTAAGAGGCCCGCGCACCGTGATGAAGAGTGGCCCCCACTTGCCGCAACTAGAGAAAGCCCTCGCACAGAAACGAAGACCCAATACAGCCAATAAATAAATAAATAAATAAATAAATAAATAAATAAATAAAAATCAACCCTATTAAAAAAAAAATATTCCTCCCACTCACTAGAATATGAAATTACCGACCCCATAAAAACTAACCACCCCCATACCCTGGGGGCATTCTCACCCTTCAAGAAGGCCTGCACTCTGCTTTTGGAAAGTGTATCTGCCTTTCAGTAAACCCATTTTCACTTTAGTTGGCTTGCTCTTGAATTCTTCCTTGAGCTAAGCGAAGGACCCTCACTCGGCAGTCAGTCCCCGGGATTCACCCACACCTGGGGTGTGACCATCCTCTCGATCCTCCTTCTCCTGCCACAGAGTCAGTCTCCCATCCATACCCCAGCACTGCAGCCTGCAGCCAATGACTGCCTGGTGTTCCCTCGCCTCCGGGGGACACACATTCTGGGATATAGCTCCCTGTGGGATGGAACTGAGGATGAAACTTCCTCTGACATTGCACATTTTCTTGGCTTACTCCCCATTTATAACCTGCTTCTCCCCCACCCTTACCATCCTTATCCTTCTTCTAGGAGCATTTACTTTATAAATCACTAGCACTCAAATCCTTGGCTCAAGGTCTGCATCTGGGATAATTCATCCTAAAACAATGGCCTGTCTTGCAAAGGCTAGGGACAGAGTAGATAATTATACACAGTAAAGTGAGTGAACTGCTAACTATCATTATGTACCATTTGAAGTTTTCAGGGATGAATTACCTCATTCTAAAGCTCACCTTGGAAGAAAAGCAATTAAAGCTTTATTACACCTTTTAATCTGAAAACCAGATTAAATCTGATGTATTAACTGTAAACCAGCTTTCTTACTAATAAGTAAATTCTGTGTTATGTGTTTGCATTGAAACATGTGTCTCCTTTGGGACCAGAATAATGTTTGATAAATGACACACCCTAGGCTCTGGTTTAACCTGTTATACAATAATTGTAATGTTATCCATACTCTGGGTAGAGATAATATAAATAATCAAGTAACAAAGGGGTAGCTAAGTTATTGAACTATATATTAGACTATTCATAACAAAACATTATATATTGGTGTATACTTTTTAAAGTACTCTCTCTTATGTCATCACAACTCTGTATTGTAAATTACTTTTTGAAATCATAGATTACTGAATAACTGCTAGAAAGCAGAACCTAAATATTTTGAATTTAAACTCTTGGATCATGTCTCTAAGCAATGATACAAATTAATAAACTTATTCTTTCCTGTTGTAGGTGTTGTATCACAAATAATGGGTTCATCAGGGAAGAACATTGTTGAAGGTCTCAAGGTAAGTGGATGATACACGAAAAAGGGGGCATGCTCCTTGCCTTGAGCAACTTAAAGTATAATGAAGATAGAAATTTTATTCATCTTAGTTGTATTTATTTATATGTTCATTTACACCCCAAGGAATCTCAAATCTTCCTTTGGGTAGCTTTTTCTCAAGAAATGAGAATCTGCAGTAGTAAGATTTAGAAGACATATTCCTGTATTAATACTACTGTTAGGCATTGGCATTTGATTACTCTGGGTTTATACTTGCTTCCTTAGTAAAATAACCATAGTTATATTCAAGATTTTTATACTGCCTTAATCTCATAAGTAACTGTTGTAACATTCCCTCCAGAGTCAGAATAGTGAGTAAACCTAAGCTAAATAAGTATTTAACAAAATCTTAAATGTACACTCCATCTAGAAAAAGCTGAGCTTCTAGAGAAGTCTGATTTTCAATAAGTTTTCAGACTTTCTAGCTGAGTCTTTACTTGCAAAGCTTTAAAGACCTGTGAATAAGTACTTCAGGGTTTCATGAAAATATAACTGGTGAAAAGTACCAACCTTCACCCATATTAAGAGAAGATGACACTTTAAGCCAAGAGCCTATTTCCTCTTCAAATCTCTCTCTGCTTTATTCTTTAACTGCAGTTGCATCCTCTCTCTTAATGTATCTTCCTCCACTTAATCTCTATTCCACCTCTGGGCTATCACTTTGAAATATACAGTACCTGGAAAAAAATGGCCTCAAGAGAAGATATGATTCCTCAACACACTTTATGGGTGAATCTACAGTAGGAAGAATAAAAATTTTTTAAAGCCCAAGATTTAATGAAAAAGGGAACAAATCATAGTGGAATGCAGTTCCAGTTATGAGCTACCAGCACATTAAGGGACACTGAAGTTGAGTGTGCTCTATATTCCTAATGTCTTAAGCACACTGTGATTTAAAGTGGCCATTAGAGATTATGCAAAATGTGCAAAATTAATGTACATTGAAATTCCTTTTGGTGGATCTCCTTTTTTATTTTGCTGTCCTCTGCCTTCTTGCCTTAATTTATCTGCCCTGTCAGTTATCTTGAGTTCAGAAATAGCAAAGTCAACTTATTTGACCTTATGATGGTCTAGCGTAACTCATTAACAGAAACCACATGGCAGAATGAAAAGCAATAGAGACTTTGAAATCATAAAGAAAGGGGTTCAAGTTGTGTGGTTGCCAAAAGGGAAGGGGATGGGAGAGGGATGGATTGGGAGTTTGGGATTAGCAGATACAAACTATTATATACAGAATGGATAAAAAACAAGGTCTTACTGTATAGCACAGGGAACTATATTCAATATCCTATAATAAACCATAATGGAAAAGAATATGAAAAAGAATATATGTATATCTTAATTACTTTGCTGTACAGCAAAAATTAATACAACACTGTAAATCAACTATACTTCAATAAAATAAATTTAAAAAAAGAAAAGAAATGGGTTTAAATTCTAGCTCTATTACATACTGTTTTTGCTTATACAAGTCATTCAGCTCTTTGGTTCCTCAGGTTTTCATAGATAAGTAGAAATAATATCCACTTGTTTGTTAGCAGTTATTTTGAGTTGTGAGATAATGCATGCAAATCACGTGAAATGCCTTGCACAATGCCTGGAATATAAAGTATGAATGTCCTTTAACATTAAAACATAGTTTTTAGTAATCTTCATAATTCAATTACTTATAATTCCAAGTAAAATATTTGTTTTCAAAAATCTATATAATTTACAAAATATGCATTTCAAGCAAATTAAGGGAAAAGACTGCATTTTCCTTTGCACCTATCTCTTCTCAATTCCTCAGAGTGGCTTAGTCATATTTTAGGTGCCTGGTAAATAAGTATTGAACAGATTCTGAATGATGAAAAGCAATCATAAACTGGAGATTGTTGGATTTTTTGTATTTTAACATTTAGCTTTGGAAAAATGATACATAAAATTAACAATTTGAGTCATAGCAAAACAGTATAAAGTAAAAACGTAATCTCATAGTAAAAGGACATTAGTGAAAAAAACTAGTGAAATCTGAGTAAAATAGAGTTTAGTTAATAGTAATGTACTGATTTTGGTTTCTTTGTTGTGACAAATGTACCATGGTGATGAAAGATGTTAAAAATAAGGGCCTATCAAAAAACAGGAAGTAAAAAGTGTTGGCAAGGATGTGAAGAAATCAGAATCCTTGTGAATTGCTGGTGGGAATATAAAATTGTGCAGGGCTTCCCTGGTGGTGCAGTGGTTGAGAATCTGCCTGCCAATGCAGGGGGACACGGGTTCGAGCCCTGGTCTGGGAAGATCCCACATGCCGTGGAGCAACTGGGCCCGTGAGCCACAGCTACTGAGCCTGCGCGTCTGGAGCCTGTGCTCCACAACAATAGAGGCCACGACAGTGAGAGGCCCGCACACCGCAATGAAGAGTGACCCCCGCTCGCTGCAACTAGAGAGAGTCCTCGCACAGAAACGAAGACCCAACACAGCCAAAAATAAATAAATATATAAATAAATTTATTAAAATTGTGCAGTCGCTGTGGAAAACAGTTGTGGTAATTCTTCAAAAATTTTAAAATAGAATTACCATATGATCTAACAATTCAACTTCTTGGTAAATAACCAAAAGAATAGAAAGTGGGAACCCTAAGAATAGAAAGCAGGAACCCTAAGAGTTATTTGTATGCCCATGTTCATAGCAGCATTATTCACAATAACTAAAACGTGGATGCAACCCGTGTCCATCAAAGGATGAACGGATAAGCAAAATGAGGCATATAAATATAATGGAATATTATTTAACCTTAAAAAGGAAGGACATTCTGACATATGTTACAATATGTTACAATATTGTATGAGTCCACTTATATGAGATACCTAGAGCAGTGACATTCACAGAGACAGAAAGTAGAATGGTAGTTGCCAGGAACTGGGGAGATGAGGGAATGGGGGTTTCAATTTTACAAGATGAAGAGAGTTATGGAGATGGATGGTAGTGATGGTTGCACAACACTATGAGTGCATTTAATTCCACTGAACTGTATACTTAGAAATGATTTAAATGGTAATTTTGCATTATGCACAGTTTGCCACAATAAAAAAAAATTGGAAAAAAAAGGGGAAACTGGAGGGGTATATGAAAACTTTGTATTATCTTTGCTACTTTTCCATAAATCTGACACTATTGCAAAATAAAAAGTTGATTGTAAAAAAGTAGTCTCCTTCACAAACAAAACCTTAAATTCTTAGGCCCACTCCACAGAAGCAACTACTGGAAACATTTCCACAAACAACACACACACACACACAGAGTGAAAATTCTCAAGAAAATTCCCAAGTGGGGCTGAGAAACTAACCCTTTCATATTGCCAAACAGCCACACAATGGTGTTTCCTTCTGTAGACAGTGATGAGAGGGAGATAGAGTATGATCACTGCTCCTAAGCAAGATATACCAAACAAGTTTGCTGGACACTTTCCTCTGAGTCATCTGCATAATGACATGAAGACGATTGAAGTGCATCTTCAAACCCTAGGGTTTATTTTTGTTTGTTTGTTTTAAGAATCCTGCTTCCTTGTTCTTTTTTATCTTTATGTCTTACTAAATAGGACCAAACTCACCCTTCTGAAGACAAAATTAAACCCGGGCAAGTTGTAATGGAATTCAGCATAGAGGGGGTGTGATTGAATTTTGCCTGAGGCCACCTACTCTAATCCACGGAAAGTCCAGGATATTGACTGGACAACCACCAGCATCACCTACCCGCATTGTGCTGGGACCAGATCCAGTCAAGCCCTCTGGTGACTTGATTTAGTTATAAGCTATGGGTACCAGTTCTGTCATGTGTCATCAGGGATGAATACCAAATTAAAAGCCCAAGAACAATGAAATGATTGATCTTCTCATCAATAGAAAGAAGCCAAGAAGTAGAGTTGGTAATATCTATTTTTTTGTTTTATGCATTTGATAGAAAATAAAGTTTCCATGAAATCCTTTGAAAGTATTCTATCTCTTGCTATCCTGAAATTTTCATCTCATTGTGATTTAAGCATCAAAATAAAGTTTACCCCAGAAAGAGGAGCACTTCCCCTACCTTTGGCCAACCTAAAACAAACAGAAAAAACCCACACCCACACACATATACATAACCACACCCACACCCCCACACACATTCAATATCACAGACAGATGATTATAAAAATTGTTCTTTAACTTGGTTCTCCTTTTCACTAAACACAGTGTTCAGACCACCAGCAAAGAAAGACAAATGCTCTTTAATGGATGCATGGTTTGCCATTATGTGGATGTACCATCATTTATAGAATGTCAGCTCTTT